>NC_056612.1:27808625-27888258 GCF_018340385.1 Cyprinus carpio | reverse complement strand
ATACTATATTTTCTTATATAGTGCTAAATTAAATGAAAAAATAAAATATGACGATTGTTGTGTATTTCACTTTCACAAAACATAGTATTTAAGAATTTTTTTTTATTCAGTTGTCCTTACCTCGAGGATAACGTATTGAGA
The DNA here is from genome assembly GCF_018340385.1 of Cyprinus carpio. Taxonomy (NCBI): domain Eukaryota; kingdom Metazoa; phylum Chordata; class Actinopteri; order Cypriniformes; family Cyprinidae; genus Cyprinus; species Cyprinus carpio. The sequence continues at coordinate 27,888,117 of NC_056612.1, read as the reverse complement.
AAAAAATTCTCTTTGTTGTCTCTAAGGTTCTTTACTAACACTATCATTTAATAAATAATACACCACCGCATTATTCATAGTATTATTATAATTATATTAAGTTACTATTTTATATAGGTGTACTAATTATATGATTAAACAAATCATTACCTATTAAGGTATACTTCACTTTAAAATTAATTGTAATAATAAGAACCATAATAATATAATCATAATAATAATAATAATATACAATAATAATAATAATCATATAGAAAAATAATTATAGAAAAATAAATTACGAAATTAATAAATCATAAAATTGATTATATAATACGAAATAGTGAACAAAACCAAATTTCTGCTGTATTTAAGAAATTAAGAAATCTGACCAAAATAAAATTACTTTTTTACAATCTTTCACATAAAAATCAAGCATTTAAGAAATGATATAGTAATTCTTTACAGTTAACTCTAAAATTACAATACTAATATTAATGGCTGTCACATGCAAAACTGCACAATGGAGAAAAAATGTCCCACATGCAGGAATGTAATTTAAATGACGTGCGTGAAATATGAAGTCATAAATGTTCAGCTTGTTCATTATCGAATGCATCATTTAAGTGCAATTTAAATGCCGACATCTGTCTCTCAGAATGTTCATGTGTAGCAACGGGAGCACTGATTTGCTGTCCAAAACGCAATGATATTTTCGCAGCATGACTGCGTTATTGTGGCCAGAAACAGAAATGCATGCATGCATCACAACAGCTTGTAGTTTTAAAGTGCCGTGAGTGTGTATCTGTCTTTGATTGATGCGTGAGGAACTGTGGGCCGCTGCATGGTTGGCACACACAGAGTTTGTGTGCCCCACATTCACAATTCCACAAAGTGCATCAAACATCAGCAGAGCAACAAAGCGCTGGTTCTCTGTGATAACAAACCCAGGTTTCTCTTCGACGGTCCGCAGGTTTCCAGTGCATCTGTTTGCGATGCCCACAAGACAAAACATCACCCTGGCCGACCCTGCTTAGTCACTCGGTGGTCCTCTTTCTTCATAATGTGATCAGAGGCTGAAGAATGGAGCTGTGGACGTGTCTTTTGTGGCCCCTGAAAGCATTAGCAGCAGGGGCCGGTAATGTTAGAGTCGCTGTGGGAGCAGCAGTGGGACTCTGAGTCTGAGAGGAGGTGCAGATGAAAGACAGATGCTACAGAAGCATCCAGAGCTCGCTTTCTCACACCGTGTTCTGCACAAAGCTGCTATCCATAAAGTAAAGTAGACTTTAAAAACCCTGCTGGACTGGTGGGAACTGTGTGGGTTAAACTGGTGAGTAGGGTTGTGCTTATTTAATCACATTTCAATTTCTTTTCATTCTTTTTTTTTTTTTTTATTATTTAAATGCATTGATCATTCTTTTGGTTTTTTTTTATTTTTTTTAATTACAGGTAATTCTAGTCTTTTTTATTTTTACTTTATTTATTTATTTTATCTAGGGTTTGGGGTCGGTAAAATGTTTTAATTGCTTTAATTACTGCACTTTAATGGACTACTGGTTGAAAGGAGTTTCTTCTGCTCACCGAGGCTGCATTTATTTGATCAAAGACACCGTAAAAACAGTAAAAAAAAAAATAATTATTACAATTTAAAATAAGTGTTTTCTATTTGAATATATTGTGAAGTGTAATTTATTTCTGTGATGTGCAGCTGTATTTTCAGCATCATTACTCCAGTCTTCAGTGTCACATGATCTTCAGAAATCATTCTAATATGCTGATTTGCAGCTCAAGTAATATTTCTGATTATTATCAATGTTTAAAACAGTTGTGCTGCACAATATTTTTGTGCAAACTGATACATTGTGTTTTTCAGGATTCTTTGATGAACACAAAGATCAAAAGAGTGGAATTTATTTGTAATATAATTCTTTTGTATAATTATATATGTCTTTAGCAAAAACAGGTTTGATCACGCAGAGGAAGAGATGTATGGTTGAAAAAGTTAAAAAGTGTCTAATAATAATAATAGTAATTTTTTTAATTATTTTGTAAAATTATAAATTTTTTTGTAGTAATATTTGATAATTTTAATGGATTTTTTTTTTTTGAAAGATTTTGTAAAATTATTAATTTTTTTTTATTTTCCTTTGATTGTTTTTATGATTCATTTATGTTCCTAAATTTCAATTAATTGAGAAATTTAAATAATCATAAAGACATTACTGGACAAACGCACACAATCCAAGAGATGATTCATTAAATCTTGACGTGCATTGCCATGTGCATCATATTGTGAGGTAGTTCAGTACAGGTTTAGCTGATTAGTACCAAACGATATGATATGCAGTGCTATATATGTAAATATTGAATGCATTCAATCCTAGTTAAGCAGCCAGCGTCAGAAACACAACATGAGTCTTCCGTGTTTAATGGACGGTGTGCCTGTTTGGAGGGAACTAATCTCTGAAGAAGGCTGTAATAGCAGCGTTTTCTGAGTAATTTCATCAAATTGGCTGAAGAGCGATGGCTGGCAGGGACGAACACGCGGCCGCGGACACAACGGAGCTCCACGCAGCCAGAGACATGATTAGATTTGAAGAGCATGTCCAAATATGTGTCAATCTCTCTTGGAAAGCCTCCAAATGAAATGAGATTCAATTACGCATTCAGGATGATGCAGAGTTGCTCCAAAATGTCCGACTGATGACTGACTAGAGCCAGAAGAGAGAGTTTGACAGGAGCAGCTGGAGTCCAGCCGTGCATGCGCTGATTTACAGATAAATCAGGACGATTAGTCAAGTATTATCTACCATTTCCATTTGTTAGCTCTGATATTGTTAGTAGCAGCACAGATGCGGTGCTTTTTTAGTACGCGACGTTGTTATTGTTGAGGGATTTGTTGTTGTTTTTGTTGTTGTTGTTATTATTGTTTTTTTTTTTTTTTTGTTGTTGTTGTTTTGTTGTTGTTGTTGTTGTTGTTGTTGTTGTTGTTGTTGATGTTGTTGTTGTTGTTGTTGTTGTTTGTTGCTGTTGTTATTGTTATTAAGTAAATTTATGTGTATAGTCCAAACGTCAATATTTTTACTGTAAAACAAGACCAAAGATGACTGAACCCACACTGCATTACTAGACGTCCCTAGTTGACTAGACGAAGTAGTCATGCCACCATTAGTCTGATTTGTAGTTCATATGAATGTGTAATTCAGTGAGGTGAGTTACTGCGGATGTCCACACAGACATTAATAAGCAGCTCTGAGCTCTGAGCGTCAGCGGCTGATCCAGCAGAAAATTGCAGTATTGATCCTATTGTTGGAGATTTGGTCAGCATGGGCCGGGCTTCCACAGGCCAGAGCTGCACTTCTGCTCTCCTCAAGAAAAACAAACAAGACGAGGAAAAAAACTCAAAAAATAAAAAACTGTGTAAAGATTCGATTTTTCTCATTTGTTATAACATAAAATATATAGTGCTTCTAGCACATTTACATTTTTTGTGGAGGGTGAAATTTGACCTTGACTGTGTTGTTTAATAATATTCACTATGTTGTTACAATCTCTAAACTTATTTGTTATTCATATTTTTAACAGTTTTAGATTTAGGCTTAAAATTAATACTGGTTACTTTTATCAAAAATCACTCTTATTCAAAGCTGAGGAGAGAATGAATGGCGTTTTAGCTATGATTCTCTTATGCTACAGTATGAACTCAGTCTCAAGAGTTTCCCCCTAACGAGAAATCAAAAATAGATTCAAATGAGTTTCAAATGTTGACATGCAATAAGAGTACAGAGCTATAAACATGAATGTATAACACAAAGCCGAGTGGCTCACCACCCCCTCCCACAGTCAATAGATGTTTTATTTGTTTCTCTCTATTTCCCGATGTTCTGTAAGTGTTTAGATAGATGCATCTCCAGAGCAAAACACACAAATGCGCTGAATGCATCAAAATCCTAAACATTTCTCTCTTCTTTGGCCGGCGTAAGTAAACTACAACAGCTCGGCAATCATGGTAGCCAATGAGAAAAAAGTGACCTGGAAATCTGTGCTGTCAGCTAATGAGTTCACAACGACAAATCTACAGAGAGTGAATTTGAGGGAAATAAAGAGCGTGAGGAAACGAGGACTGAGAGAGTTATGAACACTGCAGGGCAGGAGGCAAACAGAAACGCTGACAGAATATGAACATCAGCGCATTATATATTTCATACACCGTATATATGGGAATCTTCCATGTGGGGGTATTTTGAGTTTTTAAAACTTCTTCTCTAAATATCTATTAGTGATGTGGAAAACATTTAGTCAAGTACCACATCTGACCATGAGCGTCATCAAATGGATTTTGGTATGTGATGTTAATGTAATGTTTTCTGCATTTGTAGATACAAAGTTGAATCAGCCTTTGGCTTCTAAGACCCCAGGATCAGTAGTAGTGCTCACTTTGAATGTTAAAAATGTGAATTTTTAAAGAGAAAATTTGTTGTTGCCTCCAATTAAAATGCTCAAATAGTAACCGATTTTGTAACAGCAACCAATAAAGAAACTTTCAGAGCATGACTTTAGAAAAAAAAAAAGATAAATAACTGTTTTTGATCTCAAGTCACAAACAGAATCTCTTTTAGAATAATAATACACTTGTTTTCTAAAACGTTTGTGATGGATGAAAAAAAATGTAATGAATTAAAATATTTTAATGTTTATTTATTTATATTTTTAGAATATTTAAGAAAATCGAATTTATTTAAATTTAATTAAATACATTTTTGTAATATTTACAATTTTATTTAAGTGTATACAAAAAAATAAGTTATAGGTAAATTCCATTTTAATAGTATAAAAATAAATTAAGTGCAATAAAATTAGTTCTTTTATTTTTTTAAAGTAATTATTAAATATTTTTTTTAATCATTGCATTTTCTGTAATTTTTGATCTCAAGTCACAAACTGAATCTCTTTTAGAATAATAATACTTTTTTTTTAAAATAGTTTTTTTTTGATGAAAAAAAAATGTAATGAATTAAAATATTTTAATGTTTATTTATATTTTTAGAATATTTAAGAAAATCGAATTTATTTATTTAAATTTAATTAAATACATTTTTGTAATATTTACAATTTTATTTAAGTGTATACAAAAAAATAAGTTATAGGTAAATTCCATTTTAATAGTATAAAAAATAAATTAAGTCACGACCAAAAATTCGTTCTTTTTATTTTTTTAAAGTAATTATTAAATTATTTTTTTTAATGTTTGGCTTTGTAATTTTTTGATCTCAAGTCTACAAAGAATCTTTTAGAATAATAATACACTTGTTTTCTAAAACGTTTGTGATGGATGAAAAAAAAATGTAATGAATTAAAATATTTTAATGTTTATTTATTTATATTTTTAGAATATTTAAGAAAATCGAATTTATTTATTTAAATTTAATTAAATACATTTTTGTAATATTTAAAATGTTATTTAAGTGTATACAAAAAATAAGTTATATGTAAATTCCATTTTAATAGTATAAAAATAACAAATTAAGTGCAATAAAATTAATTCTTTAATGTTTTTAAACTAATTATTAAATAATTTTTAATCATTGCATTTTCTGTAATATTTAAAAAAAGTCATATTTATATGCATTTCTAATTGCAAGTATAAAAAAAGTATTAAGAAACTGAATTCTAATTTTTTTTTATTTTATACACATTTTAAATGCAATTAAATATTATACATAATCACATTACACTTACACACATTGACTTCACGCATTATACAGTACACACAGAGGCAAACTGAATTCTAATTTTTTTTTATTTTATACACATTTTTAGTGTAATTAATTATTAAGTCTGTGTTTACATAATGTATTGTATGTGTGTGTACTGTGTACTATGTATATTTATATGCATATTTACAAATCATCTATAAATATGAATATATACGTATTCCTCTTTGTAACCTTTTTCCAAAAGAGTCTCTGTATTTTATATATTTCTTTAAAAGAACAAAATGTCCCTATATTTGAAGAATCGCACATAAATCAGCACAAACAAGTGCTGACTTTGCCGTGACACCAGCCTGTCCGAATGAATATAACCAGAGCCTAAAACGACGTCTGCCGGGAGGCTTGACCCTGATGAGTGTCAGACACTCGCAGCGCTCTGCCATCCCAGATCTGACCTCCCACGCTGCATCCTGCTTCCTACTTCCTGTTATGATCCCAGGACACATGCACACTCCACAAAAGCAGACATGATCTATTACTACTTCTGTATGTATGTTTTGAAGAACACAAAATATCTAAAGCCTAGCATTTTATCCAAGGCGCCTCGTTTACAGAATAACCCAGCAGCACATGGCGAGACCCTATATAAGAACAAAGCACTATATCGTCCTCTTTGAAATCTCTCTCTTCCCCGGCAGGAAGGCTTTTTGAAGCCATTCTTTACGAGCTTTGCCAGAGTGAGTGGCATTATCTGTCAGATCTTTTACACGGCCGGCTCATTCCGACGTCTCCATAGCTTATGGAAATGGAGCCCGCGGCGCCAATTGCAAAAACACTAAGAGATGAAATCTGCGAGGCAGACACAGCGGAGAGAGAATTCAAGACACAGGCCTAAATAAACATCCCAATCACACCGAGACACATCCCCCAATCATTATGGAGATCCATCTCACTATAAAAGAGAACATATAGTGTATGAGTGTGTGTTTACTACAGAAACAAGGCACACCAAAAAGGCAGTGTTTTACAATGATTTCACATTGAAAGCTTATTGCTTTCCGGGTCAAAAGATGAGACATTTTCATTTTGGAGTCCACTTCAAATCTAATTTGTGGATTTTATATGCATGTAAGGCATGTTAAATTCAAGTATAGTGTCTACTTTAATGCTTCAAATAACCTGTGTGCAAATAAAAAGTAAAATAAAAAGGGGTTAAATGATCCATAGTCATTCAGTGTAAGATACAGTAAAATTACACTTATTCTGATCTGTACTTATAAAATGCACATAAAAGAAAAAAGGTGGTCATACTAAATTATATTTTAAATGACTAAAACTTCACTTCACAGAGATTTTAATGATTTTAAATTACACTTAATTAGTATTTTAGGGTTACACACTTTTTTTTGAATGTCATCTAAATCACGCCTATGCCTGATTTTTTTTTTTTTTTTTTGTCATATGAACTGTTACACTGAATTAGATTTTTTTCTGTAATTCATGTTGAAAATCTATTAAATGAGCCTTCTCATAAAACTACAGCAACATCTATAGGATAAAAAAGACACCAATATTCAATGTCACAAACTATACATTTTAATGCATACTGTAATAATAGTTACTGCTACAGTGTCTGTTTCGTAACTCAACAGGGATGAACTATAACAGCAAGTCAGCTGTGTTGATGCTAGTGCTGGAGAAACAATATTAATTTCTCATTTTTATACTTATATGGATCCTTAAATCTCAAGATCGATCTTTCAGTCTATGCTGTGTTCTGTTGATGTGTAAACTTCACTAAACATTATTTGTATGTCCTAATAATCACAAAAAGCTTTGTGCTCTTATAGCAAAATGGTTTTTTTTTCAGTTTAAATTTTAATATGGTCTATTGCTATCAAACACATCTAAAGAAGAAGTGTATATTAATATATATTATATGCATGCAATTGGGCATGCATGCAATTTAACATTGCAATTGTGCAAATATAAAATTATGCATCAGAGGGGTTAACAGCTGTAAGCGTAAGTTTAAAGTAAAACTAGTGTGTCTGGCCTCTAGCAACTCTTGGGAGTGCTAAACTTGTTTTAGAAGACTTCAGCAGAAAATCTTCAAGGTCAAGCCCATCTGAACTGTTTGCAGAATCCAGCTCCAATGAAGACCAACCAAACTGTAAACTTACACATTCTGTCTGATCTGTGATCTCTCTCTGAACTTGCCCGTTTCCACTGATTAGAGGCAAATGACTGTTACCACATAACCTGCCCACAGTCAAGCATTTTTGAGTCTAACATCATTCTAGAGCTGCTGGATTAAATGGGAATCTGCACTGCATGCTTGAAGTGCACACACATTTGGTTATTATAATGCAATCCTTGCTTTGTTTTGTTTTTTGAGTTGAAGGCTGTACATGCTGCACAACTTAACATCAGTTATGAATATAAAATATTACCTTATCAGTTTTAACACAGTATTAATTTTCTACTGATATAGGGAATGCATGAGGAATATTAGGTTCTGTTAATACACTGTAAAAAATGAATAATTATATGTTTTGAAGTAAATTTTTTTTGCACATACAGAAATCTCTGTAAACTTTGGTTGAGTCTACGTTTTTTTGCTTCCTTTCTCTGTTAGCCTTGAATGTGCTAAAATAGAGCTCAAATTCATTCAGTTATTAATTCATACCATGTGTGCATTGTTTTACAGTTTATATCTAAACATTAAGAACCCAGAAGCAAGTTGTCCAAAGGTAAACTGAGTTTGTACCTCAATGTACAGCCTATCTGATATAACTTTCCAGTACTACATACTGAGGACTGCAATTTTATTTTATAACTCTAAGAATTGTGGAAATAAGATTGGAAGATTCCTCACTTTTTTGTTACTTTTTAAATGAAAAAAAAAAATATTTTTAATTAAAAGACAAAAATAAATAAACATTTTCAAGTTTGAAACTTCTATAAAAACCAAAGTGAAATGTATCTATAGCATCACCATTGATCTCAATGGTAATATCAGTGTTTTAAGCATATTTAGTGGTGTTCACTTTTTCTGAACAATCATTCTTGAGCCGTTAAGATTTTATGAGTATCATTAGACAGTACTGTACTGGTCGATCTCATTTATCAAGGTCTGTTGTTTATTAAAAAATAACCGTATTAATCAAACTGCCCAAAAAGGCTTGAGCATCAGCAGTTTAACGTTATGCTGTGTGCACAGATCTGTGCGAAGCTTTTAGGGGACCGTTACTGCAACAACATCCAGACACTTAAGCGATCAGCTTTATGAGATTTTTGTTGTGGATTTGTGCGAAGTCATCAAAAAACATCTGGCTTTGAGTCTAAATTTCAGGGATATTTGAAGTGCTGCATCCACTAAAGCAGAGATAGGGAAAAATAATTATAAAATGCAATAAACACACACCTGCAAAAGCATTAACGTGGAACTTTGCAACCACCTAAATAGCAAATGAGCAAAGCATAATAGTTTATTCTGAGTTTTTTTGCACGCAATCAAATGGCGGTTTATGGCCAGAATGCTGCAGTGTGAACAGACTTCTTGCTTCAAGCTAGAAATCTGACTACACACGACTATCTGGGGGCAAACTGGTTCTTTTTGAGAGCTGACTTTATCTACTCTACTTGCATTAATTATTCATTGGGTGGGTGAGTGAATGGAGAGCGATCCTTTCCTCCTGCCGGCTCAGATGAGATGCCGTCTCGCTCTCCGGGCGCTGAATAGCAATGCAGTCTGTATCTGTCTCCCGCTGCACTTCGGCTAAACTTACAGACTGTGACGATAATCTTAAAGCCGTATTGAGTCCAGCTGACAACATGCGGTCAGATTCACTGCTAAAGGTATATTCCAGGTTAAATACAATTTAAACTGTCCACTACTACAGTGAAGAATTACATAATCAGATTCCAAAAAATGAAAATACTTATATTTAGAGCATATTACATTTTAAAATGCTCATGATCAGATTACAGTCACTTTTTATGGATTACATGATTACATGTCATGCAAACAGTGTCAGTAAATTATTCATAATCTTTGCTTTTTTATAACAATATAGTATATGACCCTGGGCCACAAAACCTTAAGGTGTCAATTTTTGAATTGGAGATTTATACATCACCTGAAAGCTGAATGAATAATCTTTTCATTGATGTATGGCTTATTAGGATCTGACAATATTTGTCTGAGATACAACTATTTGAAAATCTGGAATCTGAGGGTGCAAAAAAATCTAAATATTGAGAAAATCATCTTTAAAGTTGTCCAAATGAGGTTCTTAGCAATGCATATTTTTACTAATCAAAAAATTACGTTTTGATATATTTACGGTAGGAAATTTACAAAATATCTTCATGGAACATGATCTTTACTTAATATCCTAATGATTTTTGGCATAAAAGAAAATCGATAATTTTGTCACACATACAATGTTTTTTTTTTTTTTTTGGCTATTGCTACAAACAGGGTCACATATTTATTGGTAAGTTTAAAACCAGTTTGATTAAAAAGTAACCTAAAAAGTATTAAGAATGCATTACCTAAAACGAAAGCAACCTAGATTACTAATTACTACAGTCTTTCAGTTCATAAAGCTACAGTAGAGTGAAAACAGCGTCAGTTTCACAAAACCTATATTTTTGTCATGTTGCAATTTCTTATATGCATAAAGAAGCAGTTGTTTGCACAGTTTATGACAATAAAGCACATTTCCACCCTACTTCTTATTGCATTGCATTAATATTTTCTATTCAAAAACAATGTTAAGTTGTTCTCCACATGGAGACTGCTTTAACAAATCTGATTTTGCCAAACTGCATGGAAACCAATGGGGTTGATTCGACCCCAAACACTATGATAAACACATAGTTTGCACAGCCTTTACACAACGCATCTGTGTGTCAAAAGTTCACATGCACGTTTATGACCCTAAATGACCCTAAATTTCAAGAAGTTTCAAAATACAAACTGAGGATCTAATTTATCCACACAGCAGTATCTAGGATAGGTGCATCTTAAAATAAACAATCTCAATTACTGCTGCAAAGAACAACTAAGATAATACGGCACATCATCCGCATGGTGAGGTACTTCCGTGTAGTGCTTATGTAGAGATGATTTTTTATTTAGAGGAGAGAGGAGAACACAAAGCTGCACATCTACTGTACTGACGCTGCTTCCTGGAGAAACCAGACACATTTCTTTTTGTTTATCATCCCGTTAGGAGAAACAGAGGGTCTCCTGAGACGCCGATGAGCCAAACAGTTGGAACAGACCCTCTGGAGGTTCAGTACAGGGACTCCTCACACCAGAGGGCCCTTAAATAGAAATGTGGATGTAATGGGGAGCGTCTGATGAAAGGGCGGAGGCGGAAACACACCAGATTGGTGTGCAGGAGAGAGAGATACAGTATGAATGATGCAGTTTATCAGCTCTAAATACAAAAAGATCAACTGTAAAACTGAGGCTGATGCTGTGCAGGATCTCACTGCGATTTAAAGCAGCAGTTCAGAGCTCAGAAAACAAAACAACTTGTCTTAAGGACACCTATTATGCTTCTTTTTATTTTACCTTTCCTTTGGTGTGTAACAGAGCTGTTTTTTTACAGCAGCTTGTTTCAGCTAAAAACTAAACAACTTGAAATTCTTTTTCTTTTTTTTTTTCTCTGAACTGAGTTTATACATTACAATTCAGTTTTTCCCCCCATTTTTGTTTCCGTCATGGACTAAAAAAAATAAAGGTAGATGTGACTTTTTAATCTCACAATTCAGACTTTCCCCTTACAATTCTATACATTCCCACAAATCTGTGTTTTTATCTCACAATTATGTTAAATGACGGTATGTTGCAATTCTATTTATTTATGTGTTTAAACAGTACATTACAATTCTGTTTATATCCTGCAATTCTCTTTATTTCTGTTTATGTCCCAATTCTATTTATTTTTGTTTGTTATAATTGTGTTTATAAATCACAATTCAGTGGTTATATCTTGCAATTGTGTTTATATGTCACAATTCTATTTATTTCGGTTTGTCACAATTGTGTTTATATCTGACAATTCTGTTTTTGTGTTTATGCGTCGCAATTCTGTACTTATATCGCACAATTCTGTTTATATGCCATAATTCTATTTCAGTGTTTATGCTTTGTAATTCTGTGTTTATATCTCGATTATGTTTATACATCACAATTAAATGTTTTTGAGTTCATACGTCACAATTGTTTATATCTCACAATTCTGTTTATACGTCCACAATTCTAATTTTGTGTTTATCGTCAGCAATTCTGTTTATATGTGACAGTTCTATTTGTGTTATACCACGTCACAATTGTTTATACATCACAATTCTGTTTATATCTTCAAATCTGTTTATGTCTCAATTCTATTTATTTCTGTTTATCGTCCACAATTCTGTTTTATAACTTGTAATTCTGTTTATACATCACAATTCTGCATTTACATCTTGCAACTCTATTCTGTTTATATCTTACAGTATAAAAAGCAATTATTCCCATTCTGAATCTTTGAAGGTCAATTAAAAAAAATCACTGTTAAACGTATTAATGCATGATTCTCTATGAATGTTCCTATTACAAAACCAAATATCAGAAACTAAAATAATTTTCATTGAATATTCTGTTTCTTATTTAAAATATATCATATGGAAAAAGCTGTTTTGTGTTGACTTTATTAGGCCAGCAGCTTTTCATATGTGAAAGCGGAAGGGAAGTGAACAGGAAACACTTTGAGACTCAATCCTGGCACAGTGAAACCTTCAACATTTCTGCCATTTTGCCAAAGATATGCCGGTGACAAATGAAAAGTTAAGGTCAGGTGGAGGCAGAGGGGTTCTGGGCTCTGCTTCTGCCGCGACCACACCTGCAAAACAACTTCCTGTTTCTGGGTTTCTCTGAAACCACACCATAAACACAGAGAGGGTGGATCACTTCCGGACACAGCCGTTACAGCCACTGCTCTCGAGGCAAGCAGTCTTGCTGTGTTTCTGTCCGCGTGACTGGCATGCATGCATAAGAAGTCATGTGGTTTGCATGAAAGCAAACACAACTGAACCATTAAATATTAAAAGTATGTAATCAAATGCCTAATAAAATATAAATACATAAAATTTAAAATAATATATAATTACATAAATATTGCATGCATATTAGGAAGTGCAAACAAATGGCACTTTAAGTATTGAACAATTATAAAGTAGTAAACTGCTTTAAGTTTAAGAAGTAAAAGAAGTAATAAAAATGTATAAAATACAATAAACACAATACTACTTAATATAATATATTATTATAGTTAGTAAAATATCATAGCAAAATATTCAGGTTTTAGCCTGACCATATTGTCAAATTATTCATAAAAACAACAAAAGTAATAAATATATTACTGTGTAAAAATGTTATTAAGTAAAATTTAAGTTTACATAATAAACAGTGCATTCAAATTATTAATGAAGTTAATACAACAAACACAATACTACTTAATATAATGACACATTATAGTTAGTAAAATATCATAGCAAAATATTCAGGTTTTAGCCTGACCATATTGTCAAATTATTCATAAAAACAACAAAAATTTATAAATAATATATTACTTTGTAAAATATTGTCGTAAAATTTAAATTTACATAATAAACAGTACATTCATATTATTAATGAAAATGAATAAAAAAATGAATATATGCAGTAAAATAACCATATAATCAAATAATTACTTAATAAAAACTTAATGGGAAAAATTAAGAATTTAGTAAAATATTCTACACTGTACACCAAAATATCATCAATAATGAATTAAAAAACAATAAATAATATATTTAATATATTTAGTAAATTAATAACATTTTATAAGTAAACTTGCATAATCAAATTATTCATAAAAAATCTATTTAAAAAATTCACATATTTAGTAAAAATATATTAAAAAAGTTTTAAGAGTAATCAGTATAATCAAATTATTAATAAAGATCCATAAAAATAAATACATACATACTATTAAAGTAAAATATTATATGTAAAAATATTTACACATTTAGAAGTAATCAGAATAAATCAAACTAAGTGACCAATACAGTAAAATATTATAGTAAAATATTTACATTTTAGAAGTAAACAGTAAAATCAAATAGCCTAATGATTAAAACTCTATTTTATATTATATTATATTATATTATATTATATTATATTATATTATATTATATTATTTTATTTATTTTTGTTTTTTTTCCTACATTATGTATTATATTATGTACTTATGCATATAAGAATTTAGTGAAATACTATAATGAAAATTTTAAAATAAAGTAAACAATAACAAGCATGTATACAGATCAACAAAGTACCAGTATTAAAGAAGTAAATATACAGACGTAGGATGAAAAATGCATGTAAATGCACATTTGATTTTGGTTTCTCAGCTCAACGTCAAATCCACCCTTTCAACCTGCAGGTCTATTTGCACAACACTTTCCAGATCCAGTATGCATTAAATTAGTGTCATTAACATGGGTATAACCATGAATACTAGCATCTGTTTACCAGTTTAACTCGATAAGATGTGAAGAGAAGAACACTGCTAAAGATTTGGAGAACGCAAAGTCACTCTCTGAAGGCAATTTCATTAGAAGCAGCAATGAGACGTGCATTATAGTGCATTATGCAAATCCTAGCATAATCAATAACAGTTGACTTCTGCGAGAGAGTAACGGTCGCTTTCAATGTCGCTTGTGACAGAGTTCAGACCGCCAGACTGGCTTTACAAGTGGACTCATGTGCGCTTCACTGGTCCAAAACAGAGCTCAGAAAGCTGCTTTCAACCCAACCAAACTCTGACGTCAAACCAAGCTCATGCAAGAACAACCAAATATGCTTAAAGTTAGCATGAGGAATATGAACAAGCAGTGGAAATAGGAATGAAAAAAGAGCACATTAATGTAAACAAAGGTTTAAAAATGTAATCGCACAAAATTGATTTAAAAATAAGAATATTGCCTTTTTGTTATAACAGTGAACCATTTCATTTTAAAATAAAAATTATACTGTATAAACACACACACACTTATTGGGACAGATTTACTAACAGCTTGTGCCAGCACAAACCGTCTTTTGGCGTTAAAATAGTCAGTATGTACTAAAGACGTGCAGTGAAGAATTAGCACTGAAAAGTGCATAGAATGATAATCAAACTAATGAATATTACTACAGTAAAATCATTGTAGTTAACTAATTTTCAAATAAAAAACTTAAAATAAAAACAAATATTTTTATACATATACATGTATCATAAGTAATAATTAAATAAACACTTCATATTATTGTACATACTAAGTTTAAGTATATAGTATGAAAATGTAATTAATAATAGAAATGACTATAGAGTGAGATATGTTACTATATAACTACTGTAAAATAAAAGTTAAAAAAAAGAAAAATATATATACCATAAGTTTAATAAATATTACTATGGTAAACGCAACTAACTAAAAAACAATTTAAAAATCAAAATATATACTAAATATATATATATATATATACACACACACATATATAATCGCACATATTTTTATATTATTGTATACTCATTTTAAAAAAAATACTACACAAACATTATAGCAAACTATTTAAAAAAGTGACAAACTTTAAATATTATTTTTAATAAAGTCATAATTTCCCATTTTTAAGCAATTCACATTTACACAATCATCATCTAAATAAAATAAATACAATTTCTGTGGAAATAAACTTTACAAGCAATGAACTCCATTTTCTCCATATATTAGAACGCTCGCCTGCATTGGTGGTCCAGCTGCGAAAAGCCACAGCCGCCAGCAGTAAAATCAATGGGAACGTAATTTTAAATGAGACAGAAAAACTGACTAATCATATCTATTTCTAAATGGGCTGGCCTTGTTATCACTAACTTTATAACAAGTTCTGCCTGCTGTGGATCTCTTATCAAAAATATATACAGTATACGCCTGATAAACTAATCCAGCTATTATTCACGCCACAACGAAGCCGCAAATAATGTAAGTGAGGATATTTATGTTCCCGCCTTTTATACTGTGATCGCCAGGTGATGATGCTGCCATAGGCTGTCGCTGCAGTGTTATTGTCGGTTTGATGTATGTTTTCAGACACCGTCACGCTTGAAGGCGCTTCATAGCTCTCTAGAGGACGAGGTTTGAAAGTTCTCTCAGTGGGAACGCATTTTATTTTCTCATATTTGAAAAGTGATGTTTCATTATTCATCACTCTGTGTTACACCGTCACACTTTATTTTTAATAAAAAGCCAAAATTACCCATTTTAAGCAATTCATAATTACACAATCATCATCTAAATAAAATAAATACAATTTCTGTGGAAATAAACTCTTGCGTTAAATGAACTCCGCCCATTTTCTCCATATTAGAACGTTTCCGCCTGTGATTGGTGGTCCAGCTGTTAAATTACTGAGGGCCAAGCAACAGTAAATCAATGGGAACGTAATTTTAAATGACCAATCATATCTTACCTCTAAATGGGCGGGCCATGTTATCACTAACTTTATAACAAGTTCTGCCTGCTGTGGGATCTCTATCGAAAAAATATATACAGTATACACTGATAAACTAACTAGCTATTATTCACGTCACGATGGAAGCCGCAAATAATGTAAGTGAGGACATTTATGTTCTCCCGGTGCCCCTTTATACTGTGATCGCGCCAGGTGATGATGTCATAGCCTGTCGCAGGCAGTGTTATTGCCGTGTTTGGATGTATGCTTCAGACACCGGTCACGCTGAAGGCGTTCCCCATAGCGCCCTCTAGAGGACGCAGTTTGAAGTTCTCTCGGAAGGGAACGCATTTTATTTTCTCTGACATTTGAAAAGTGATGCTTCATTATTCATCACTCTGTGTTACAAATTGAAAACACACTGATGTACAATCATTAACACGACTGCAATTTATTTGCTCTTCGCTTCGTTCTGTAAACAGAGTGGGCAGATATTGTCACTCCCACATGAGCTGAACAGGAAAAATGATTCAAGTCCTTTCGGCTGTAATGATTTCTGTGTACTGCTGTTTCATTAACGGCCTAATTGTGTTGGTAATGAACAAAACACCCTTCCCAAAAGCAGGGCGACGCACTAAACATCCAGTTAATTAAAAACTATTTCTACCAATGTCGCCCCAGTGGAAAAACACTCGCAGCGCCTGACTGAACCGCGGCGGCTTGACGCTTCATTTCCAACGGTTTTGCATTAAACAGCATTTCTGTGAATTGTGCTACTTTCATGATTTGCATTCCTCCTCTGATCTTTATTGAATGAAGAACAACTCGA
The DNA here is from genome assembly GCF_018340385.1 of Cyprinus carpio. Taxonomy (NCBI): domain Eukaryota; kingdom Metazoa; phylum Chordata; class Actinopteri; order Cypriniformes; family Cyprinidae; genus Cyprinus; species Cyprinus carpio. The sequence goes on along the minus strand of NC_056612.1, from coordinate 27,871,061 downwards.
AAATATAATAAACAGTCTGTGAGGTACCAAATCCAATAGAAGAGCTCAAATCAAATCACAAATTCAGATATTTGAACACATCTTCCCGCAGTTTATGTTCCCAAACATAATCAAAATGATGTTTATCAAATAAATATTGCATCATGTATAATCATGAAAGGCATGTCTGGGTCACATTTCATCCCCACAAAAAATAGGAAAATGGAGAAAAAAATATTGCAGTAATAATAAATATTACTACAGTTAAACATTAAAAGAAGTAATTTAACTTTAAAATAAATTATATAATAAAAAAATATTTCTTTATTCATTCATGCTATTAAACAAATATTTATTATATTTTTCATTTTATGAATTTTAATATTAAATCACATTATTTTCAATGTTTTTTTACATTAGATTTTTAACAAACAATACTGTCATTAATACATCATAAACAAATATATATATGTTTTTCACATTACAGCAATGAGTTGTTTTGCATTATTGAAATGGGATTAATTAATAATCCTAATACAGGCTTAATTTTCTTTTGATATTTGGGGAAAAAAAAAAATCTGTTCTTGATGGTTTCATGAGATTCACCAAAACCATTAAAAAACAACAACTGAGCATCACACTTGTATAAATATCATATAAACTTGAGTTGAACTGATAATGAAAACGTTTCACAACATGATACGGTACCTGCTAAAATAATAATTCATTGCCTAATAGTTTGTGCTTCTCTTTGAACACTGAATGCAAACGAAAAGCAATCAGAGGAATAAAATCATGCTTTCAGAAATATTGCACAACAGATTTTGATTCTGTCCAATTGGACCAAAATCAGCACTCAGAAAAGAGATGAAAGCCTAAAGCAATAAGACTCATCCCTTCTCCATGTTCTGGGTTCAGAACAGCTTCATCTTGACTACAACAGAAGAGTACCTATAAACATTTTGTAATAACAAGCAAAAACTATGTTTACAGTGATGCACGGAAACTGACGTCTAGAGGCAAAACACTGCAGACGGTTACTTACTGAAAACAAATTTACAGAAGGACTGTTTTATCCATTAAGAATTGATTGGTTCATAAAACATGGGAGTTACATACTAAAACAGAGTCAGACTGGACAGATTGGACTTTCAAAGTGTGCTTTTACTATTTTTACTATTATGTCTTATCACACAGACTCCTGTTGTAACTGCATGATTGTTAATGTAATTTTTGCATGCTTTCAAAAACAGAGGTAGGCCTACATATCGTAAAAAAAAAATATCTAGTGAAGTAGATTAAGCTTCAGATGGAGCCGAAGACACAATCATTATTCTTCCACAGCAATAACATCTTCAGTTGTCATGTGTGTGACAACAGAGAGTGCAGCGCCAAAGGCTGAGGCCACACAAACAGACCACAGCGATCGACTATAAATGACAGAACAACACAGAGAAAAGAGAACGATGCTAATAAACAGACATACAGTAGGCCTAAACGATAATTTCCATTTTTTATAGTTTCTAATATTTTGTACCATATACATATAATACATTACATATATATATTATACTAATATATATATATCTATATATATTATCATATAATATATATTATATATATATATATATATATATATACAACATAAAAATATACATATATATACATTACATATATATAACTATATATATATATAGATAATAAAGACGTTACAAATTATTTATAAAAACTCTACATACAAAAAAGTACAACTGTGTGTGGTGTCGTATAAAATATATTACAAAAATATTAATAAAAATATGGAAATGAAATGGAAAATGTTATATTCACAATAAGTATTAAAAACACATGAATACTAGCATTTAAAAATTTAAAAACATAATATATATATCACACATTACATTACGGACATACACACACTATACAAAGTATTTCTTCTTATAGTTCGAAATCTGTGTGTTTGTGGTGTGGTGTTTGTGTGTTTGTGTGTGTGGTGTGGGTGTGTGTGTGTGTCATGTGTGTGTGGTGTGTGTGGTGTGTGTGTGGGGGTGTAAAAGAGAGATTGTTTGGTGAAAAAGCAACTAAAACTAAAAAAGTTTAGTCACTGAAGCGTACCTATTTTTTGGAAAATCTACCACCTATATAAGCAGTACAGAAAAATCTCTAGCAGCTGACACATTATCTATCCTACCCGCAGGCAATGTGTCATATAATTGGTCCCGGCCGCCAAAACGCTCATTCAGAACCAGGACAAAGTCATTGTCCCTTTTCTCATGGCGTCTGATGTTTCTATAATTAGTTACAAACCATATATTAACACGGCCAGTGTGTGTGGAAAAGATGTAGAGGTTTTCATTCAAGCGATGCCAGTTTTGGACGTTGTAGGTTGAAGCGGACCACGCAAGCAGTTAAAAGCTAGAATTTGATACTGTTGAAATAATCCGTGAACACACAATGGGAAAACTCTGGTCCCCAGCAGAGCGTTTGTTCTGGAGAGGCGGGAGCCGAGCGCATGCAGAGGTCACACGTCCACCCCGCCTGTCTGCTTTATGGGAATCTGATGCAAAAGCAAACTCTAAATAACAACAACATTGGGTTTTGTGCAACAAGCAAAACAACAACGCTCCTTTAGAGACTAAAACACTGGTAAATTATTTGAGCGTACCCTGACCTTGATCCTACACTTTAAACAGTGAGTACACAACTGCTGTATCTTGTCCATGCACTAGATCAAGCTTCTGCAATTGCATAATATCATTTTGATTTAATATGAACCCACAGTGTTTGCATATCAAAGAGTTTTTTGCATATTGTAAAAATGTTCTTGCATTCCTGAAAAAAAAAACAAAAAAAAAAAAAAAAAAAAAAAAAACAAAATTCAGTTCATTACATACAGCACATAATCACAGTAATGTTTATTTACTGAATTATACTGCAAGTACCACTGTATGGGCCGTTTCACTGCAGGATGCGTTCCTGTTATCAAAACCAACCATAGGGAGCAACATTAGCGTTGAGTAAAAAAAAAGCCACAGATTTCAACAGGTTTACATGGCAAACATGGAACACATTAGGGGAAATTTTGATTTGGATTTTTCCAGGCCTGGGAACAAATCATGGAAATTACTATAGTAAAAAACAAAACAAATTGTTGTTTCAATAGGAAGCCACTTCTGCTCAACACAAGGCCTGCAGTTAGTTGATTCATAAATACAGCAAAAAGAGGAATGTTGTAATATATTATTCCAATTAAACAAAAAAATTTCCTATGTGACGCTATTGTTCCAAATATAGAATTATTTCTTTGACGCGCAGGCTGCTGAATTTTCAACATCATTACTCCAGGCTGCAGGTCACATCATGATCTTCAGAAATCATTCTAATATATGATATATCTGCTCAAGAACACATTTCTGATTATTATCATCATGTTAAAACTATTGAGCAGCCCCAACTGTTTTCGGGGGGGGGTAAAAATTTTGTCAGGATTATTCAATGAATAGAAAGTTCAAAAGAACAGCATTTATGTGGAAATAGAAATCTTTTTTTTTAAATTCTAAATGTCTTTACTGTCACTTTTGATCAAGTTCATGTGGTCCTTGATTTAATAAAATTATTCTTTATTCAAAGAGAAAAACAATCATGCCAACCCCAAACCTTTCAATGGCATTGAAGGTTTTCCAGTTATACTCTTGCTTGCAAGCATAGTTTGGTTCAAAACTGGTCTTCACTCTCCACTTGTGACTTGGTCTGCATTTGTGCTAATCACACATCTTATTTCCAGTAACTATGAGCAAATTCTAAGGTTCATGGGAAAATTTGAACCTACATTTAGCTTGACACGGCAACTTCAAAAAGAAAGCAATACATGACAAACAAAACAAAACCAAAAAAAAAATGCCGAAGGACTTGAACATTGTGTCCCTGTGCAAACAGTTAGTGATCAGACAGTTTGTGACTGACCCAAATTTAAAGGACAGCTTCACCACAAAAAATCCTGTGGCAGTGAATGGGTGCCATCAGAATGAGAGTCCGAACAGCTGTGATCCAAAATCCTTCGCAAAATCCCGGCTTCCAGGCGTGTGGTTCACTATTACTGTGTGTTTGCACCTTGAATGGAGTTAAATGTCATAGCACAAATTCTGAGTATTTGGTCACCACGTCACCTCACTTTCAATAATCCAGAGCACTCCAGTTCCATTCAATGAACCACTTGTGAAAGCCAAAAGAAGCTGCGTGGTTGTAAGATAAACCAAGCCATTTTCCTTCAAGACCATTGTTTTACTTTCAACCCTTGAGTCCAGACTAAAATACGGATCCTCTAACCATAACAACACTTACTCTCCAGTGAAAAAGTTCATTCCCGTCAGCTCTCACATCAAAATCCAGCCACATACTTGTTTGTAGAACTGTTTTCGAACTTTTTGGGCTCTAAAGATGCCGTGCAGATTTTCTCTCCCTTGTTCAGACCAGACCACTTTTTACGGAGGAGGAAGTGTTATTATAAATCTTCAGCTTTTGGCTTCTTAAGGACATTAAGTGATGGACTGGAGTTGCTGTGGATTATTTGTGGAGTATTGTGATGTTTTTAATCAGCTTTTGGAGCTCTCATGCTGACCGGGCAACCCATTCACATGCAGAGCATAGCCATTTGGCTGAGACGAAACTGATGCAATGCTACATTTCTTCTCAAAATCTGATTTGAAGAAGAAACAACATCCTCCTAAGCTTGGATGATCTGAGGGATAGGGTACATTCAGGAAACTAGATTTTTGCCTGAAACGAATTCCTTAAATAAACAATGCTTACTGAACATTCCCTTATCTAAACAACAGAATGACCAAAATATTGAGCTAATTTTCTACAATGTTCCGTGTTTCAGCTCATTCCTCAGCCTGTGCCAATACATCACCTCATCAGCAGTTACTGTTGTGCAAGACAATACCGAATCTAGCATAAAATGTAACCAAGTGCACCTAATCGCATCAAGCGTTAGTTTGTCCATATTAAGACAGGCAAATCTCTCAGGCGCAGGCTTCAAACAGGAAGAACAGCTGCTTGGGATCAGGACTCTCGTTATAGGCGGCCGCTCTCCTTCGCCCCCGATTTCAATAGCCAGAAGCTAAATTCGCTCTCCAATGCCATGCCCCCCATCCAGTAGCTCCGAGGCCCGCGGCAAATACTCTCCCCGCTCCGAGAAGTGGAATCCGGATCTTGGCTTTCCCGAGCGGAAGCGCTCATCAAGGCAGGCCCTCTCTCTCTCTCCGCCTCGGGCCGAGCTCTGCCAAGCTGCTCCTTGTAAATATATCCATTCGCGAGCGGTGAACGCCCATCAGCATGTCCAAAAGGGGCTACAACCCTCCAGTCAAGCACCCCGTGACCAAAAGCGGGAGTGGCACTGATTAAGAGAGGCCATAGAATCGACAAGCTCACTGTCGTGGATACGAACCACAAAATTCCTCTAGACTTTCTGGGAAGCTCAAAAAATGATTTGCAACCTTAAGCGGGTGCCATGAGTGCAGCTAACTTAAAGACAGGAGAAAAGATTATACAAAGTATCAGAGAAAAAGGCCAGATTTTAACTAAAAGAGTTTTTTTTTGCATTCAATATACCATATGGATAAACAAGCACCACCTTTTGGCTCAAGCATACTGCAATAATGTGAATAATGATAATGAAATCAATGCTGCAATGTCAAAAAAAAAAAAAAAAAAAATCATTATGGTACTAAAAAGATTTTCTTTATGCAACATATATTCTTTAATCAATAAGCATTGATTTATGGATGATTAAGTGCAAAAATGAGCATTGACAGTTAAATTAATGGCACCAATGCAAACAGGACCCAAAATATGGTCATTTTTCAGAAAAAATAAATAATAAATGTGATATGCAAAATAAGCACTGATATTAAAATTAACACTAGCAAATATCATAATGGTCCCCCTAAAAAAATTATGCAAAATATTTGATATTATATTTGGGCAAAAAATAAGGTGGGTGCAATGATTTATTTGATTCATGCATAAGCATTGATTCATGATTGATTTATTGTTGATAAGAACGCAATGATATTAAAATTAATAGCCACCAATGCAAAAGAACCATATCAATAACCAAAAACGGGCTTTATTTTTATTGTGTATTTATTCTTAACACAAGATGTTGATCTTATTTAAGCAAAAAAGGGCAATGATTTATATTTGGCTTATTAAGTACTGATATTAAATGTAATTCCACAATGTAAAAACATCATAATGGTCTTAAAAACATTGCTTTATTTTCTTTATTCAAAAATATGGTATTACGTTTATGAAAAATAAGCATTTATTTATGCAAAAATAAGCACTCAATTATTTTTTGATTTATTTGCAAAATGCACTGATTATTAAAATTAACACCTATGCAAAAACCCATAATGGTCCTGAGAAACAGGGTTAATTTTATGCAAAATAGTTCTGATAATATTTATGCATAAATAAAGCATTGATTTGCATTTGATTTATGCAAAATAGCAACTCATTTATGTCTTGATGTTATTAAGAATCTGAATGTAAAAATTAAGGCACATCAAACATCAAATGGGCATTGATGCAAAACATCATAATCGTACCCGAAACACAGGGTTCATTTTGTTCTTAATGAAAAATATGCGCTGATATTATTTATGGCAAAATAGCATTGATTTATGTTTGATTCATGCTAAATAAGCAGTGCTATTAAAATAACCCACCACACCATGAAAACGTTATAATAGGCTTCATTTCGTCATATTAATTGCGGAATCTCAGTTCTTAAATTTTCTTGAGATCCATTCCTGAGTAATTCACAAGTTCCAAAACGTGCCTACAACGATGCTTCCTAGAACTAGTTTTAACAATCATGCAGTGTGTTCAAAACGAGTTTTATTAGACTAGTTAGATCTGGTTTCAGATTAGCTCATCCTTGAAAGTCACACAACGGAAAACGAACAGTGATTGGGTCGCGCTTCACATGTCAATCAACCCATCCGATCCAGTCCTAGGCAGGCGATTCGTGAGCCTAAATAACTGCAGCTCTAACGTCAATATTTGACTTTGTTCAACATCAAGCTTACTCACTGTTGATGATTCCGAGGTTTCCAGGAGAACATATGTACAGTCAGTTTCCTTGTTTTTGAGGTCCTTCAAGCACAAAGCACACAGCGCTGAACACCTGCTGAATGCAAATTCAATAATATTGGCCGAACAGATTACTTTGCTTGCACAAATGAGCAAAACGACCATATGCCTTCAGTTTGCCAAGACTGCCAAATCAAGATCCGAGTTCACATGTTCAACAAGTAACTTACATTACTTCCATCTGTATGTTTCTTCTTCAAAAGCTAAGAAAGGGATGGCTTTTTTGAGAACCATACAGTGCGGCGAAATGAGCTGATCTTCGTCTGCTGGATTAATTAATATTTGAATGGAGGGAGCTGTTTATGATGATTAGGTCAGACATGAATATGCATGCTCTGACAGAGGGCTGGCGCAGAGGGAAGCCAGAGGCATCTGTGGAAGCAAACAGTGTCGTGAAAAACACACAACCTTAATAGTTAATTCAGCAAAGTGGCTCGTTAATCAGCAACACTGCAAACATTCCTCCACCACGAATCACTGAATTACATGCAAGTAGGTCAAAGCAGGTTAATACACATCAACAAACAGGCACATTTCAACATGCAATTAACTTCAAATCACAATCCAGATGATTACTCATTATTCTGGATTTAAAAAATGGCTTATTTTCATATAAATTCCTTGGTCTCCTGAAACATGTTTGCCTTATTTGCTGATTCTCAACTCCTTCCTGGCTTAAGTAAACACACACTCTGTTGACCACCCAATCAATTCCTGATGCAAAAAACTAAAAACCCCCCCCCCTAAATATGTCTTTGAATATCCAACATATACAACATTTCAGCCATAGTTTAGACAAAATTAGCATTGCTATTCAAATTAATTCTAGAGTGCAGAACATCATAATGGTCCTAAAATATGCTTCATTGCAAAATATATTAATATTTTTTTATGCAAAAATAAGCATTGATTTATGGTTTGATTTTATACAGTTAGTAGATAGTACGATTAACGCTACAATGCAAAACATCATAATGGGTCCTATAATAGGTTTAAACTAGCAAAAATATGCTGATATTATTTTATGCAAAATAAGCAGTTGATATTCAAATTAATTCTAGAGTGGCAGAACATCATAATTGATCCTAAAATAGGCCCTATTTTTGTTATGCAAAATATGTTCATATTACTTATGGCAAAACATGCATTGGTTTAGATTTGATTTATGCAAAATAAGCATTTATGTTTGATTTATGCAAAATGAGCATTGATAGTAAAAATTAACGTCACAATGCCAAAACACTTTAATAGCGAATTTTTTAAACAGGATTTTTTTCAGTGTTGGGTTACTAACAACGTTTCAAGTTGACTTCAAAGTCAAACGCCACAACAAAATGATTTGTTCTCAAGTTGTCGATTACTTGATTTTCCTTTCATTGCACTCCTGCCCACTGCAAGGTAAGAAACCCAGTCCAGTAGGGGCTTTTCTAAACCCCCCTGCGGCTCTGGACCCGTCCAGCACTTTCTGCACACTGTGAAATATGATATCACAACAGAAAATTCAAAGCAGGATTTCAGCCATGAGCATACTAGCATATGAAAAAGACATTCAATACGCTTACTGCCACTCGACTGGGACTTGTACTGTGGTTTCTACAGTTACTCATTTCACAAAGTTCTGACTTCAGTAAGTTAGAGAAATCAATGATGTCAGCAGGCTGGACCTTTGTCTTGAACTACACGGGGCGAAACCATATGAACCTGAATAAACAGCAACTCTGACATTTACAGGAGAAATTTCACCCCAAAATGAGAAATCGGTCATCATTTTCTTCCCTTCATGTCACACCAAACCACAATGTCTTTTCTTTTCTTCCCTAAACACAACAGATGAAAGAATATCCTGAAATATAACGAAAATGTTGTCAAGTTCCGAACAATCCAAAATCACAAGCAGTATATAACACTTTAGTTTTTTTTTACACACTTCTGAGGTCATAAGAGTTTGTTCTAAGAAACAGGACATCAAACGGAAGTCCTCCACAAATCAGATCAGTCTTTAGACATACTGGCATACTTAATGTAGGCGCGAAAAGATATCTCTTCGAAAATTCACCTTTTGTGTCCCAGTAAGGAAAGTCATTGAGGGTTTAAAGAAATGAGGCTAATAAATTTTCATAAATTATTCTTTTCTTACTAAAGATTGGGTTTTATATACAATGATAAATAAGACAAAAACCTATGTTTGTTTACTACAAATTTAAAAAAAAAATGCAAAAATAAGCAAAAAAAAAAAAAAACAGCAGATGTTCTCCCAGATCTTTAGCAGACGTCTTTACAGATGTAGGCTCGTGCTGTCTGGTAGTTGAGATGCAGACGTTTATTTGATTTTGGTGATAAATTTAGCCAATCCGGCAGAATCGCAAATCATGAAAATCGTGTGACAAACTGTGTTGGCGAGAATTACATTCGTGGTCGCCGCGCGCTGAAGTTACACCAAAAGCTTCAACATCGCACACACCTACACGTTCGCCAGAGCAATCGACGATCTTATAACAGCAATGTTTAAGTATAAAAACAAAACAAGCCACTTTTAACTGCACTAAAGCCTAAAGCAGCAACGCCCACAAACAAAAAGAAGCAAAGTAGCACTAAAGCTCAGGTTGTTTCAGTGTTGGGTGTGCATTTTCAGCTTTACTCATCCCCCTGTGAGAGCACAAAATCTATTCTGACACCAAGAGCTTTCGTTCAGTAGCACAGAAAACAAAGCTCTAACAATCACCTGAAGACAGCCTGCATTACACATATCAGAGCAAGCAGACCGAAGGGTGGCTTTTATCTGGATTCAACCACACAACACACCCGTCCAGTGTCAGTTAGGAAAGTTGACACAGCCCAAGCAGTCATTATCTGCTTCATACAGGCTCTATGGATTCTAGCTTACTGGATGTTAAGAAATCCAAAAGTACGGGGCAAGGTGTCACACATTCTTTATATGGGGCAGCTTTCTTAAGCTTCTTTGTTGGCAAGTGTGGTTGCATGAAATGTTTTGGCATTTCCTATAAGCATTTCATCACTCTTTCAGTCTTCGTTCATATGCCTATATATGTGCAAGAACGAGTGGTGACAACATGCCCAGCTACAGGGCTCAATGTGTGTACAAATCTATTTTTCCTGTGCAATGACAATTATTAAAGGCACAATCCACTGGAGTAACTCATCTTACAGGTTTCAAAATCTAGCAGCCTTTCAGCCTACACAACTGGAAGCCTATTTCTGAAATATAACTAAATCAGTTAATAAGTCACAATCTATGGGTTAAAAAAGTCAGGAATTATGGACAAGTGAAAATTATTAAACAACATAAAAAGTTGTGAAAAATCTTTTCCATGACATGAAAGTGTCATTTTCTGTTGGATTATGTCAATTTCCAAATTTTATGGTCATAATTTCTGACCATAGTATGTCATAATTTTTACATTGTTTCCATAATTAGGACTTGGTACATCATCCAATCTAAACTTCATCTTAAAATATGTGTTAGAATAATCCAATCAATTTTTAATTTTCTGCATAATTTGAGCATGTCATAATTCCAAACTTCTCTATCTCAGAATGATAATCATTTTATCCTAGTCATTTTTCACTTTGTCATAATTCTGACTACTTAAAATATCCCTAGTAATACGTAGTTAGTATGGCCCTAATTTATTTATAAAACCTTTTATATCACAATTTGTGACTACTCACAATAACAGTATGTCAAATTTCAATTTTATCTCATAATTGACATGGAGGGAGTATGTCATAATTTTGACTTTTTTTTTATGACTTATGCATTGACTTAGTATGGTCAATTTATAAGTATGTTTATTTCATACTTAGAGATGACGTACTGTGATAATGTATTACATTTTGTGTGATAATTCCACACTTTTTACCTCTACAACTTTACGGCATGAAATAATTTCGACTTCTATATCTCATATTGTTCCACAGTCAATTGTTTTGCTTTTTTATGAGCATAATTTATAACCTTTAATACATCAGAACTCCGATTTAAATACAGATAAACGAATAATAGGTTTATTTTTGTGTATAATTTGACGAACGTTTTATCTCACATTATTTCGACGGTTGATTATCGCATAAATTACGACTTGCTTGCATGTCACATCAGTTACCAAGCTAGATGTGGCAGAGACTGACAGCAGGATCATCTCACGCTCCTTTAACTTTTCCCAAACTTCTCCCTACGCTGAAGCGTCTCGGTAATCGCGATTGAGGTTCCCTTGTTCTTCCCCAAAGCTGGTTTGAGCAGCCACTTTTAATACGCCTCATAAGCTTGTTAAGCGGCTGCGCCGCGTTCACCCGTTCATGAGCGGCTGCCGAGGGGTGACCACGGACTCGTCTATGGCCGCCGGTTCCTGCGCCCCCCTACGGCCGGACAGTCCTCTCGTCCTGCGCTCTACTCCCAACAGATCTCTCCACGGTTCATCGCTCCAGGGTGACCGAGGGCTTGGGCGGCTCACTTTGAAGCTTGACATTCGCCCCCTCGGCCCCCTTTAAACCCGCCAAACGCAGATGCTCTGGATCCCCTGGCACCTATACCTTTTTGTTGAAATGCTCATTGTCGGAGCCACAACTGTCAAACCCGCGGGATTCCTCGTGTCCTTGGAAGGAGGAAGATTGCGGCTTGAGGCGCACGCTGTCGGAGAAAGAAGATAGTGGGACCTCGTTGCCCTCTCCGCGAAGACACATGAGTAGACCAACCTCACTTTCCAACACGATTCAAGGAAAACATACATAAACCCACGAATTGTCTGAGACAAGACGAATCCCCATTCCCGCATCGCTGATACACCGGTAACTTTCGGAACACCATTTATAACTCTACCACTTACGCGTGACTGCCACGACGATACACATCCTAAACTTGCTTAGATAGTCACAAGCGACGGCGGCAGCCGGTCAAACTTCAACCTCTCCTGGTCACAGAGCCTAAATCTTCCTGAATCCTGATCGATTTAAGAACCAACAGGTGGCGTCAACACATCTGCGCACAACCAACAACAGCGGTCATTGCGCGGCTCTTACGGCTCTCAAAAACCAGCTTCCTGTAGTGTCAGGCAGTAGGCAAAATCTCATCTGTGAGATCGGCGAGATGAGGATAAGGTCTTTTAAATTGCCAGAGCAATCAAGTGGTAAGCACAGCCAAACTCAACTACGCACTGTTAATGCCCATCTAGGACACTAAATTGAAATATATGGCATTAATGTACTCTATCAAGTTAATAGCAGGCATTTAAGAGGCATTAATGATATGCTCGGTCCACAAGACATTCATTAATGATTTTAAAAACGTCCTCAATAAGGCAAGCAAAGTGCCGCAAACACACTGCTTTTCTGAAAATGGTGACAATTGGATGGGATTCTTTATCCTTGGTTGTACCGTTTCGACAGTGTCTGCTATGACTCCCTATGAATCATCTTGCATCCTTTTAAAAAGTTAAAGCAGGCAGGCATTTTGTGAAATCTATATTGTAGTATTCAACAGCCTGACATGTGTCAATGATGGCATATCTAATGGTCCTGCAAACACACTGAAGCTGATGATGACCTTTATGAACTTAAAGAAAGCAGGCATTAAAGTGACCCAATAGTAATGTGGATGTATCAGCACATCAAATCACAATACGTACCCAGGCGGGGGGGGGGGGGGGGGGGGGGGGGGGGGGGGGGGGGGGGGGGGGGGGGGGGGGGGGGGGGGGGGGGGGGGGGGGGGGGGGGGGGGGGGGGGGGGGGGGGGGGGGGGGGGGGGGGCGCGTCGGGCCTAAAATCATACAGCTTTCTGAAGATGATGCGGCAACTAGAAGACTAAACTGAAGCTTTCTCCTGAACTGAAAGTGTCACATTCTTGAATATTAAAATTAAAAGGCAAACATCAACATTGGTTAGCACACAGAAATGGCTCTTTCTAATTGATGCTGCACGCTGCTGCTGCTTGCTGTTGGTGAGGATGATGAAATGTTAGAGTACTCATGGCCAAACAGAACAACAACTAAAGTTTGAGTGAATGAAATATGACACATCTCAGCCAACACCGCCAAAACTGGCAACATCATGGGTTGTTCCACAACATCTGTGCGCTTTTGGCACGTGTGGCACACCACTCTCAAGGACACAAGAGCTGGCTCAAAAGCCATCCAGAGATCAAATCAAGAGAGTCAGCGAATGCGACGAGACCCTGAAATTCGGTCAAAAGTGGTTATAAAAAACTTGTTGGTTTGCTGCTCTGTTTAAGCGCCGTGTTGCTGCTCAAAACTCTCCCCTGTGGGCTCCGAAAGTCTAGCGTCCAATTGCGTTGAAGAAGTATGTCTGTTCTCGTAAAACGTGATCGACAGCTGGATGGATCATTCTTCGGAAATGTGACCTAATGAAAACGACGCTCCTGCCGCGTCTTCCCATTACTGCGCGCGCGCCTGAACATCGCCAGAGAGAACAACGGAAGAAAGGCAGATGCGCTGGGTGTCTCGTGGTGTAAACATCTTGATATGAAGCCGTTACGATCCGCGAACAGGAAGGAAGCAGAGCTCTGTGACTCCGCGGCTATCCTGGGCGGTCTGCTGCAAACATGCTGATCAGCAGCGGCGAGCCGAGGGGGAGCGAGTCATTAACGGCGCCAGCGCGCTGGGAGCGAGCCGAGACATCCACCGTGTGGCGGCGGGCTGGGGTACTAAACTATCTTATCTAAAAATAAAAATACATTTGCACATTTTGCAAAGGGAATTATAAGTGGTAAGTTTTAGCATTATACTGTATGGTTCGGAGAGAGAGAGACCGATTCATTTTAACCCGAATCGGCGTTCGGTGAACCGATTCACAAAAGCGTTCCCAGAACATTTGATGTTCGTTGCAGACTTACTCACGTTTAATCATTATGTTTTCGTTATTATGTTAGATAGGTTGCGTAGAAAAGCTGTTTAGGCTGTCGTCCAAACTATTGCTATATTTGTTTTTATCTGCAAGCTATTCAAAAACTATAAAAATACCAAAGTTGTAAATAAAATGTTTTAGGTAAAAAAAAAAAAAAAAAAATATTGAAAAAAAAGGAAAATTAAAATGGTGAATGTCGCCATAAGATGCTTAAACGTGAAAAACTATTTAAGTAAATTGTGAAATTTAGCAATTTCTTTTCTGAGTTGTAAAAAATTGTTTCTACACATTTTTTTTTTTTTCTTACATGATACTATTATATAGTCAGACGATTAATCACGATTAATCACATATAAAAAATAAAAGTTTTTTGTTTGCATAATATATGTGTCTACTGTGTATATTTATTATCATGTGTAATGCAGGAGGGCAAATGTTATATATATATATATATTTAATCCATCATATATATAGAAAGTGAGGGGGGACAGATAAATATATATATAAAACATATAACATTACAGTATAACATTTCTGTAATCTATATACCAGTCAGCAATTTTGAAAATGTAATAAGATTTTTAATGTTTTATAAAAGAAGTCTCTTCTAACACCAATATACATTTATTTGATCTAAGAAGTACAGCAAATAGTAAATATTGTGAAATATTTTATTTAAAGTAACAGCTTTCTATTTGAATATATTTAAAATGTAATTTATTCTTGTGATCAAGCTGAATTTTCAGCATTATTCTCAGTCTTCAGTGTCACGTAGCTAAATCCTTCCTGATATGCTTTGATTTGCTGATTAGAAACCTTTGTGTGTGTGTGTATCAACATTTAAAACAGTTGAATACATTTTCCAGGATTCTTTGATGAATAAAAGGATCCAAGATCAGCGTTATGTAAATAAAAGCTTTTGTAACGTATACCATTCAAGCTTAGAGTCAGTATAATTTTTTATTTTCACGAATAAATTATATAAATGAATACTTTTATCTAACAGGATGCTTTAAATTGATCAAAGTGAACAGTAGACCTATGTATAATGTGTTACAAAGATTTCTATTTCGAATAAATGCTGTTCTTCCTGAATATACTTCAAAGATACTGAAAAATTCTACTCAGGTGTTTCAACATCATCATAATAATAAATGATTTTTTTGAGCAGCAAATCAGAATATCAACATATGATATCTGAAGTATCGATGTGACTGGGTAATAATGCTAAAAATGTACTTTGAAATCAGAATAAATTGCATTTAAAAATATATTTAGATAGAAAACAGTTATTTTAAGAATAAATTGCATTTAAAAATATATATCTACCTGGTATAACGTATATAAATACACACACATGCATGTATATATTTCCAGAAAAAAATATGTTTATATATAATATATATTTATTTATTATATAAATATAGACATGTAAATATTTTCAAAAATACTGTTGATATTGTATTTATATATGCATAATAAATATGTATTGTGAAAAAACTTTAATAGCGATTAATTAGATTAATCGTTTGACATACTAATAAAGAAGCTAATTATTTAATGCTGATTAATAGTGTGGTAAAATCGTTAACAATGTTGATTTACACTCTTTATTTATGTGCAAATAGATCATCCAGTTCGACCGATCACATTAAAAAGATTTCGTTTTAAGAATGAATGATTCGCTACATGAACCGGGCATCACTACTGTTTCACCTCATAACAAGTGCAGAGCTGCTTTACTGTTTACTTAGAATAACTCTTCTTCTTCTGCTTTTAGTTCAATGTTAATTTTTCATGCCAAAACAGTATGTCCAATGGATGGTACTATGGCAATATTGTGAAGGAAAAAAAAAAACTTATAGCATTATTATTACGTGTCATCTCGAATAAATTTTGATTAACGCTCATTGAAAACATACCTCAGGTAAAAACATTTTCTAGTGATGCAAAACTGCTTTAAAAACACATGCTTTACAGCCTCTGCAAAAACACATTTTAGCACTAAAGCCTTGTTTTCTTCTGCAAAACATTACATCTTGCTTTTGACTGATGGGCCAAACGCATGCAAGACACTCATAACTCAGTATGCACCACGCATAATTCAATATGCAAAATCCCAACTCAAGGTTCTTAAAGTCAAAGTGTTTTCAACCATTTTGCTCAAGAAAGTAATGCATATTACCTGCGGTTCTCAATTCTTCTCATTCATCTCAGTGCATGTTTCTTGGCTGGAGCAGAACATACTCAATCTGCCATCGTTGCTCATGTGCTCAGGTTGTTTTGAGTCAATCACCTGAACATTTCCATGTTACAAATCACTATAGGGCACAATTAAGTATAGGTCTTTGATAACCGCTGGTTGTATTTGGATCAAAACACAATTTTAAAGTCATTTTGAATGGTTGGCTTAATTGAATCCAAAGAAAAAAGCTTTGTTCCTAGAAAATGCAGCCAATGGGCCTTACAAAGCCCAACCAAGCCAAAGTTTTTGCTAACTTCCCTTCAAAATCCCTCACTTTCAAAGGTCATATCAGCCAATCAGATGATAGTTAAAAACTCTGGGAATATTCCTGGCGGATTGGTTAAATCAGCACCGCATGCTTTATATGACATCTTCATCAAATCTGAGTCTTAAGAGAGTATAATTAAAAACAAAGTTTCCAAAGTCTAATCCATTGCATTTGCTTATTGTGAGAAGGGCCTGTACAATGTTTAATCACTCCTCCTCTGCAGCTTTATCTAGATTTACCTGGGTGTAGCTAAACCAAGCCCATTCCACAAAATTTAAGCGTAATAACAACCTGCAAATCAAGGTAGCGATCAATACAGAAATTCAAGCAGATTTTCCAATCAAACCAGACAGGGAACAGAGAGCAGTTTTTCCCGTAACAAAACAAGAAGACAGATGTTCCCCGATTAATCAGGTGTTGATCATTAAGAAAAAACAACCAACCACAGCAGAAACAAAGTTAGTTAAGAGGAAAGGTCAAGAGAGAAAAAAAGTATAAAGATGCAACCGACGGCAGAGAAATTTCCATTAAGCTGCTGATTGTTCCGGTCTCCTGAGGCTGACTGTTTACAGGCCATTCCTAATGGGAAACCTAAGCTTATTTCCAGCACAGGATGTTTAATTCTAGGATGAATGAGATTTAAGAACTTACTGTGGAAGCGACCTGCTCTACAAAACCTCACCACAATAAAGCTTGATGCTTTGATTGTACATGATATTTTGAGGGACAGTGAATCTTCACTTTCTAAACATTTTTTCATATGGACAAGTCATATGAGTGTTTGGTGGCAATGCTCCTCATTTATCATGAAAACATTTCAGTAAATAACATTGCATATGATTCATCCTCTTTACACACACACACACACACACACACACACACACACACACACACACACACACACACACAAAGACATTTAAAGGAATAGTTCAAAAATGAAAATGTGCTACATAAAAGGACTCTGGTGGGCCATGCAAGATGTAGATGAGTTTGTTTCTTCATCAGATTTGGAGAAATGTAGCATTGCATCAGTGTCTCATCAGTGGATGCTCTGCAGTGAATGGGTGCTGTCATAATGAGAGTCCAAACAGCTGATAGAAACATCACAGTAATCCACAAGTAATCCACACCACTCCAATCCATCAGTTAACATCTGGAGAAGACAAAAGCTGAAGCACATCCAGCATTAAGATGTTTTTCATTTCAAACTGTTGCTTTCAGCTAAAATATGATTCCATAATCCATACGCTTCCTCCAGTGAAAATGTCATCTGGTCTGAATCAGGAGAGAAATGTGCACAGAATAAATACAAAGCCAAAACAGTCTAAAACAAATCTAAACAAATAAGTGGCTGGATTTTGATGTGACTTTTTCACTGAAGGGAAGCATTATTATGGACTCATATTTTGTCTAGAAGCAACGGTTTGAAGTTTAAAACGTCTTGATGGATTTGTTTTAGCTTTAGTCTTCTCCAGATCTTGCAAACAACCAGCTTTTCACTATACATACTTGTGGATTATTGTGATGTTTTTATCAGCTGTTTGGACTCTCTTTCTGACGGCACCCATTCACTGCAGAGCATCCAAGTGATGCAATGCTACATTTCTCCAAATGTGATGAAGAAACAAACTCATCTACATCTTCGATGGCCTGAGGGTGAGTGCATTTTCATTTTTAGGTGAACTATTCCTATAAAACACTGAATTAAGGATGTCTGCCGGAAAGGGTTACCCTCTGGGCATGAATTGGAAATGTTTCCCAAACGCTCAGCATGAAGCATAAAATACTCTCTGTATGCAGACTTTCATTTTAGTTTTCATTTAGTCTGATTCATCGTTTGAATATCTCAGTAATGGATCTAAATATCATAGAGAAGACACTTATCTAGGCACTCAAGAACAATCTGGGAGACAAATAGGCGCTATCTTGATGCAAATAGGTCACATTAATCTCAGCAACCACATCAAGTTTTCGTTTCTGTCAGATGACAGGCAGCTGAGTCCTGGCGATTTAACAGCATCCAAACAAGAATAGAAAATAAACAGCAAGCGCTGCTGTGTGGTCCTAGAACAATTTCACTCGCTTGAACTCCGCAGTCGAGTCTGCCGTACTCAGAAACTTACGGGATCATGAATGTTAAGAGACGCGGAATCTAGCTGATTCGTTTTAATGCTCACGGTCCTTAATCAAAAGCATATGAAATGGATGAAACATGGAGTTTTTATCACTTAACCTCCTGCCTTTAGTTTGAGGCGGTTTAGCAGCATTAGATGCACAATCCAACCTACTTTAGTGAGTGATGATCCCAAAACCAATAGGTTTTGCTTTTTATATATACTTTTTCAGAAAAGCATAAAATGATCCATCATGGAATCGTAGGTAGGTTTTAAACCTCCTTAAAAGGTGAAGTGCAGCCTATCCCCACCCTCACAAGTCTTGACTTTCTTTGACCAAACCCATGAAAGTGATTTATGAGTGGGTCATGTATACATTTTGTTTTAATTTGCATAACTCATTGTAGCAATAGTTCATAACATATATGTTAAAAGGCCCTATGATAGTAGGTATATTTTTAGTGTTATTTTGGCAGGGCTGGCGAATTAATATACTACTATAATTTTTGTAGAAAGTTTGAATTAGATTTTATTTTTATTTTTAATTTAGGCATTAAAGTGCACTATCCAAACTTAAATTGTTGTAATTTTATAGACACTTACCTCAATAGACCTAAAGGTTAGTCTCTTTTTAAACAAGAGTACTAGTAGATTTTGGTAAAAGGTTAAGATTTATAATTTTTTTTGTTTCAAAAGTTAGCTTATCAAAAGTTATAAAAAGTTTAAATGTATACCGTAAATAAAAATCAGCCATATTGGAATTTTGGTTTATAAATATTTTTTGCCATGTAAATATGTTTTTACTCTTAAAATGGTATAAATTTAAAAGCCTTGTGTCTAAATAAGTTATAACCTAAATTTGAAGTTGATATGAAAAAAAATGGGGATAAGCCCTTTATAGATTTTTTATTTAGGCTGGCGCACAACAAAATGACAATAATGGGGAGCCATCAAAACTCCTTTGAAGTTGGTTTAATGAATTTTTCTCTAGATTTTCTCTGGTCAATATAGCGGTCTATCTAAAAATAACCACCAAATATGGAATCCCTGAGACTCAGACCTTTCCAATGGATATGTTTGTTGCCAAGATTTATAAAAGAAGCCTTTGATTTTAAAGACCGCAATGCATTTTGTAATATGATGACTTGACTCCGCCCAACAAGGGGAGAGGAGACCACCATAGGATTTTAAAGTACCATTTCCATGAAGTAGCATATTAATGTCCTATTTCATAATGGTTTTCAGAGATGAATCTTGGGCTTCCTAAGCTTTCAAATGATATATAATTTGGCGATGATTACTAGAAGATTTTTATAGAGAAAAGTACAAAAAATAAAAGAAAGAAAGAGGGAAGTAAAGTTTGCCCCATTGGTAGGGGATAGTTTACAAAGCTGGCGATAAGCAGCTTATAATGTATAGTCGATAAATGAGAACTCCTGCCTTGGCAATAGCAGCAATGATAAAATCAAAATTATTACAAAAAAAAAAATGTAAATGAAAATTATTTTACTTCCGTTTTTAACGAGCGGTAAAAAACCTTTCTGGGGAAATCTCACTACTTTATTTTGATTTTTATATTTCCAGCTTATAGTAGGGAGGTTGAGTTCGCTTCTTTTTATCAAGCTCAAAACATTTAGGAAAAATATCCAAACATTGTTCTCGCCAAAGTTATCATTAACTACCAAAAAAAACCCCTTCAAAATAGTTCCATTCTAAGACTAAAGGTGCAGCCCTGTTATACATTAAACCTGCCCAATTTGTTCATGAATTTGATGTTTATCTGTTAATCTGGCTAAAGCGTGTATTCAAACAAAAAGGTTGGAACCGCCTTGGTTCCAGGTCTGCTTTAACTCCTGGAGCAGGTTCCCACCTCATTATTTCGATTGAATGAACAGCAGCGCCCTGCTGCTCGAGCCAGCTTCACATCCCAGCATGGATCAAACCACGTTGATATTTCCGCATCAGGGCTGCATTTTATTAACTTGCAGGCCCTGACGCCCAAACTTCGATTTTCTTTGAATTATATCCCATTTTTGAATTAACCGCTACATCATCTTTCTAAAGTGGACCTCAGGATCCGACATTTTTGCATTTACACTATACACTGCTGAAACTACCAAACCCACTTTGACCTTTGAAAAGGAAAGCAAACAGCGGAACGAAATACAATGACGCAGATGGTACCAATATTTATACAGTGTTTCGAGCCTGGCCAACATTTCGGAAAAGTCACCAAAAAAATCCAGCAAAACATTGGTCCGGCACGCGCCATGGAGAAAAAAAGGCCAAACCCGCGCTTCCCTGAAGGACCCTCATTGAAACGTCTTCAAACACGGATTTATTTCTTGTAACAACCCCTGCATTTTGCTCGTAACCGTCCTTTTTCGCTTCAACCCTTCTTGGCATTGGCCTCACCGTATCCTTCCGGCCTCCATCGGCGCTTATATTGTCATGTGATTCAGTTTGCAGGTCCGTCTCGAGCGATCGTCACTTTTTAATGACGCATGACCTCGATTTCACGGGGAATATCCCGATTCATTCGGCTGGCGCGAGCACACGCAAATGACGCATCCGGATTCATATCCGATTATTTACCATTATATGAATGATATAGCCCGAACCCTGACCGAGAAAATCGAACCAATGCGGTTTTTCCGGCTTGCCATCGTCACTGGTCAGTATCCCTGATCCGGTGCCAGCATGATATGGAAAAAATCGGAATCAGCCTCACGCTGGAAACCCAGCGCATGTAAACAAATAAAGAGAAACCCCAGGTGCTTTTGAAGCAACGAAAACTTGAATCCGCGTATCTGACGGATGGCCATGTTAGTTCTGGTGAATGCTATATTTTAATGCCGAAGTGACTCAACAACAATAGTGAATCTGAAAGTCATTAATTGCTATCATACCATATGTATCATTTAAATATCACTATTTTAAAAGGTGTGCATAAAATAAAACATTTTATTTGCACTGGAAATGACAAATGAATTTAGTCTGGTCAAACAGAGAGAGAAAATAATACATTATTAGATTATATAAACAGCGGCGATAGAATAAATATCTCAGACAAACCCAGCCTCGCAATACAGGAATCTACGCAAACAGATAGACCCATTTCTTACATATCGGGAAGCTAAAATCCACATCATAGTCTGGCGAGTAAAATCAACCAACACTTCTCCAGAATTCTGCCTGGTTTTATTTATTACATGACCTTGCTGGTTTACCCCAGAGAGGGTAAAGTCTCCAGCGCTAATGTAGCAAATGTTCACCAAATGATGGCTTAATTTCTATTATTGCATTTTAAAAATGATTTGTTTTGAAAGGTTGTTCATGATAAAGTGCTTTAAATGGCTTCTAAATCTGCGTTTAGAAACAAAAGAGGAAAGCCGGTGCCTCACTTATTATGAAACTAGACGTAAGGCGCAACAAATTAACAGATTGTTCCTTTGACTTGCATTTGCGTCTTTAAAGAAATACCAGCACACAAAATAGTTCTACGCACATTCTATTATAGCCTTCATAAAAGTCATTCTCACTTCAGGAGCCGGCCATGCTCTGAGAGCACATAGTTCTTCAGACAACCATGGAATCAATAATCAATAATGCAACAGCAAGTTTCTGAGAAAATACCGCTGGAAATCTAAAGCGTAAGTTGAATATTTGAAAATACACGTGTCATTTCTTGTAAACCCAGTTCTTTCAAAAAACCGGGGGGCTTTTGAAGGTTAGAGTGATATGATGGCAAAGTCTGAAAGGGCATGGCCTGCATGGCTTCCATGTCCCGATTCTTATTAACAATCGCTATCATGAGAGCAAGCGGGTGTTTGGGGGGTGTCTTTCTTTAGCCGGGTTGGCATGGAAAATCAGATGAAATGAGCTCGGGGTTACGAACCTCCTCAACTTTGAGTCGGGAGCCAAACAAAAAAAAATTGAAGATAAGCACAGACCGCGACTTAAGACACGCAAAGAAATTACGAACATGGGTTAAGAAGCTTCAGATCTGAACAGCAACAATAGATCTAAACTTTGATCCGCATGATCAGCATACGAGGACAATTGACAGTTTACAGTCATGGAAGATGCATTAATAAAACGATCGCGTGTGTAGCTTCAACACATGAAATACAAAACTCCCGTGAAAAAAACCCAATTGCAAAACCAGGCAAAGCAAAAAAAGCAAATTGTTTCAAGAAGCTAACATCAAGCATAGGAGGTCTGGTAGCATATAGGGGCTTTAGTGAATATGATATCGAAAATTACACAATAATTTTTAACTGGGCAATCAAAAGAACCCAGCGGCAAAGCAACATAGAAAGAAGCTGCATACATACGGCGACGAGAAGACAAAACTAATGCATGAATTTTGTTAAATATACAGGCAGAATAGGTATTTAAAAAAAAAAAACTCTCTGAATCATCAGACTGAGGGCAGATCATTGGCATTCAGCCTGCTTCCAAAGGCAATACAAAAGTTTGAATAGGGGTCAGTAAAATTCTGGCCACTATTTAAAGCACACGCTCGCGGTGTTGTTACTAGGTAACTGGTTAACCGCAAACCAAAATCATAGGAAAGTTTAAATAATAAGTTAAACAATGCAATAATCCGGGGAAACAAAATTTATGAAAACCATGAGAGAAAGTAAATGCATACGATAAAAATATTGATGATGAATTGATGAAAAGGCGTATTTTATTTCAGATGATTTCGCCAAGGGCAACATTTATGAAGAAGAATTTAGTTTTAATTCCGATGCAACTAACACTAATAATAAAAATGAATAAAAACAATTTATATTGTACAAACGTCCCCGTTGAAGTCTACAAGAGCAAGATGAACATTGTTCAGGGTACTTTAAACCCGATTTCCTATAAAATGAATCATAACTGACAAGTGATCACTTGTACATTCAAAAATCTGACTACACATGTATTTTTAAAAAAACAAAATATTAAAAGCAACAAAAGCAGCCTTGATGACGGGCTAAATAACATAAAACTAAAATACTTACAAAATAAAAACTATATTGTTATAGTATAAAACCCCAAACCCTTCCAAACAATGACACCAAAGACAGCAAGCTTATTAGGTAACCACTTTCCCAATAAAGCATATAAAAATAAACATAAAAAAACTAACCACTCAAGCATAGTACGGAGAACTGTAAATAGCAGCTGAAAGTAACACTGGTTATCACAACACAAAGCTGCATAATTAGATTTCTTGATTCTAAACCACTGGAAACAGAATGAGCATACTATAGTTTAATAGGGCAAATAAGGCCGAGTTTAATGCATGAATATAGAATTCCCCATTTTCTCTCAAAATGCTTTATTTTTTAAATGTTCGGCCTTCTATTCCCGTGCAAAAGCTGACGTGAATACTGCGGTCGATCTATACGTGCACCTTAAAACCTGACAGCCTCTGCTCCTAGGTTACATCAGATAATGACGGCTTTGAGCATATCGCCAAACACACCACAGGGTCAGGCTAAGAAAAAAAAACAAAAAAAAGAAAAACCTAAAATCCCAACCTCAACCGCCTACGCACCCTAAACCTCTTCTCAGAAGGCCACAGTAAAGAACTCATCGGCTAGCACCGGTCAGTTAATACTTCCAAAGTACTGAATGGTGATTAGACATCCGTCGTGGATCTTTAGAATTTCTACGACTGTAAAAATATTTATAGACATGATTCTACCATCATTCAATGATCTAAAACAAGACCAATCTAACTCGTGCTGTTGGCAACGCACATAAGGACTATTCTGACGCCTGATATATTACTGATTCTTTCTAAAATACGCAATGCACCGTCGCGGCCATGCAGAGAATCAAGGCCAGGTGTTGATATCCGAGCGTTGATGGGCGAAAGGCCTTTGGGAAGGGAATGAATTCATGATAATTCATACTTCGGTGACTCTGGCATAGCTCCTTCCGGTATAATCAATCGATAAAGCCGCTGTTTGGGCAAGGGTCTGCGAACACAAATTCAATATTCTGCCGAAACCGCGGAACCTACCACTGCGCCTGCTATCACACGGGGCAGTAGAAACGTGTGTGTGGGTGTGGCGTGAAAAACGCTAGAGCCACATGGTGATAGGGTTTCAGGGAATAGTGATTCATCTGCGGCAGTTAATAAGCGATAATAATCAACCCAAACATAAGTGTCATCACTGTTTTGCTTACCTCAGTCTTCCTAGATAATATCAGGATCTTTATTAATTTGAAAACCTCACCATCGGCCATGACCTAGTCCATCCTCGCCACTGACTTACTCTCAGGTCATAAGTGCTATCCCCTGCCAGGCTGGCTCGGTATATCATTTGACTGATTCTTTTTCTGCATAATTTCATCTCTTTATTCCCATAATTTTGATCTCCTCTTTCTTTTGGTCCCCATCTTCCACTTTCATCTCATATATCTATAACTCTAATCGGCATATCCAGCACTGATCGTTGCATTTTACTAATTCTGACCTCAGGTGTCAAGCTGGATTCTGGGTCAATTTCAAACTTTTTATCCCTATAAAAGAAAATAATCCTTCACCGGAATACCTGACCTCTGACCTCGATGGAATTTGACCTTGCATGGGTTTTTGTGCTAAATTCTAGCATGTCATAATTCCGAATTTCAGTGGCTTCCCCATATTTCGATGTTGTATGGTCATTATTGGGTTTATCTCTATAGTCATGACTCCGGGAATCTCATGATTTTTAATTTGAATTTATTTGTATTTTCTTATCTCAGTATTTTTGACTGTCAATTCTTGTCTTTTTTTACAGTATGCCCTCAGGCGTTGGCATATTTGAGCACCCATTCTGCTAATTACCCGTGACGGTTCGTACCTTGATAGTTTCTGACTCATGGCCTAACTTCACGCTTTTTGCTCTTTATCTCATAAATAGTTGAATTAAAAGTCATATTGATGGAGACATGTCCAGAATTATGGCCTTTATTCCCTGGCTACCATGACATATCCTCATAGTTGTGACGTGGTCAATTATGGCTAAAATGCACGTGCTGTTATTAAATTATATGGCTCTCATATTTTTACAACACACATTAATATAGACTCCCCATAATCTGCCAACTCTTTTGTCCCCTGCCAGTTTTGACCGACCTCTCATATTTTCGGCTTCTTTATTTCATAGATTTACTCATTTCTTTAGTGCCAAAATTCAGACCCTTTGGCTTCATAACTATTACTGAAGTATCTTATATTTTGATTTTGTCAAGATTTATGCCTCAATCCTCAGAACTTCCAAATTCTGTAGCATACTAATACTGAAGCGCCGAAAATTTTGACTTTCATAAGACATAACCTCTTTCAAATGGCCATGCAAACATATTATAGGCTGTTATGGCAAATACCTCTATGACTCTATTCTCTAGCCATTATGACATTGTGGTCCTCGCCATTTTGATGTTTTGGCGTCATAATTCTGGCGGATTTCAGCTCAGCTTAATTTCTGCGGCAGTAAATGGGCTTTGCCACGGATTTCCAGAATCATAAAGACTGACAGTGTGCTTGACGTTTTGATGCGTGCTGTTGCTTTGAGACGCTGCATTGGGGGTGTACTTCATGAGACTTCTCATGGAAAAGGCAAGCTTGGCGTTAAGATCCAGCATTTGCCCTTCCACCTAAAAGCAAACAAAACAAAACAAAACAAAAACCGCATAATGGAGGGTTTGAATGAAACTCAAGCTAGCAAATAATTACAGATTCTGGGTCCTTTCTGGGTCAAGGAACGATGCCTTTAAATCAAATTTTGCTGATAATGCACTGTCCGGTGGGCGAGATTTTTAATTCAGAGTAGTCACGACTGGGCGGTCCGCAAAGGGCACTAATTTGAGATGGCATTTAAAGGGAATTAAAGAACTATTATTATACGCAAAGCGTTTGGCTCTAACATAAAGTACAGCCGTTAAGTAACAGCGGGAATCGACGATCACAAGCCAACGGCAAACTGGTCAGTGCACTTTTGGTGTTATAAAATAAAAAGTTCTTTACACTATTATTATGTAAAATCTCTTTGTGCAACTTCAATGAGTATATAGTTGTTTCTCAGGTTCTGCTTATCTGTTGCACCGCAAATGAGTTTTACTTGAATGGTCCTCCTGTGTGGGAACGAAAATAATAAGCCAGCATGTAAATACGCACCATCTGTGTGTGGATAAATATAAGAAAGGACCTAATTTGTAACCTGGTTTCATATTGCTCCTGATAAACTAACAGAAGTTCTGGGGAGGTCAAATCACAACTAGTGATACTCGCGTCATTGAAAATGCAAAGGGCATTTCATGTGAACACTAACACAAGAGCATCAGCGTGAACTTCCAGAAAAATGGCATCAATGTGCTTCTTTGAAAACAACAACGAGATAGCGTGTTCCAACCTGGAATAGAATGAACAGTGCGACCGTTTGGTAATGCATAGATCCGCGTCCTGTCGTGTGGAATATTATTATTCCGTGAGCCAATGCAGGCGGAACATTTACATTCGCTAACCAGACACCATGACCATAAATACCAAACCCTGATGTTTAATAACAGGAGCTCAATGACAATCACTCATCGCTTAGGATTTGAGTCACATCTTGTACTGGGCGCGGGCAGTGTTATGTTCTCGATTTACACTCAAGAACGAATACTTATGGATAAAGCGATATTATCCCGCCATATGACGCGGTGAGATATACGCCTAAATTTAGCAACACTAGCCATTGTCTGCGGCACGGCCGCGAATTATCTCAGAAAGTTGTTAGTACGCGTAGGATGGGACCTTGATTGGGTGTTAATGTTTTGGTTAAATCATTCATCAGACTGGAAAAATAGACGTTGATGGAGACTGATCTTCCAATGAATCGTTTCTCTTGGACCTAGGATCCTTATATCTGTGCCATCTCATTCTTTAATATTGAGCAGTCCATTTTTAGAACTATTTATCTTTTATCGGTATTCCTTTATAATTATCGCCCTTGGTGTGAACGGGCCTTTAGGCTTCAAATGAAAAAGAGCAAATGCTAAAACAAAAAATAATTAATGGCTTATTTTGATCGCACTGCCCTTTCATTTTCCTTTATTTTGGTGGTTCATTTTCCTTTCGTTTGGCTTCCTACAGATTATAGCATCCGGTGACAAGCCCCTCTGTATTACAGCAGTTCATGATCCTCCATGAGAGGACCCAGCGGACAAGGTAAGCCTTGGAGGAGGGCGGCCGGAGCTGCAATGATGCTCTCTCAGTGGAGGAAGGGCTCAACCTCTCATCTTCCTCTTCGGGGGTGGCGGTATGGGCCCGGGTCGCTCAGACAGCTTATTTAACGCGCTAAGCTGGGCGGCTCCTTGTCGCTGTCCCCGCCGGTCGCTTGGTCTTTTTCTGCGGGCTTCGTAGGAGAGGGAACTTCATGGTGAGGCCGCCTCTGTCGCCACGTTCCTTCGCTGGCTTCCCTTCATGCCGATCCTGCCCCACAATGTTGACGGATTCTGGCTCTGGCGTGAGGCGAGGCTCTACACTTTAATGCTGGGGATGCTTTCTGTGGCTGGACTTGAGGCCCTCATGCTTGAGGGTCTGTGGGGGAGGAGGCAATGACCAGGAGCTGGAAGAGAGGATACTATACAGACAGTCAGTACTTTCAATCCCAGTGTTGTTACTGTTAACCTAAACTAAAAGCTACTAAAATAGTTTTGTGTGATTGAAATAGAAAGCTGATATAAAAACAAAAACAATAAATATTATATGAAAAACTTGAATGAAAATAAGAAATGTTGCATTGGTTGAAGTAATATGAGTGTATGAAATAACAAAAAATTAAAAGGCAAAATAGAAACAAAACAAACAAACAAAAAAACGTAATAAAAATGACAAAAACACAACATTAAAAAAATCTAAAACTGAAAATATTAAATTAAAAGCTTATTAAAAATGTGTAGAAGGGTATATAATAATACTAAAATGAATACACTTATTCAAAGATCATATTTTACTAAAAAAATATAT
This sequence comes from Cyprinus carpio, assembly GCF_018340385.1. NCBI lineage: Eukaryota > Metazoa > Chordata > Actinopteri > Cypriniformes > Cyprinidae > Cyprinus > Cyprinus carpio. Next base: position 27,842,415 of record NC_056612.1, on the reverse strand, counting down.
ATATATATATATATATATATATATATAATTTTGTACTGTTTTATTATTATTTTTTTGGTGAAGCAAAATCTAACAAAATGTAAAAGAGGTGTATTATACAAAAAATAAGGAAAAAGATATGTGGTTTAGAAAATCTCATCTTACCTAACATTAATTTATTTTGACTTTTAATTTTATATATATATATATATATATATATATATATATATATATATATATATATATAGGCATATATATAAATTAATAAATAAATTCTGGCACAAATTATATTATAATTTTTTTCCCTTATAAATATAATATATAAATAATTCTAAAATATCAATCCTATTTTACAAAAATCTATTTAATTAGAAAGGCCTCAAATAATTATATAATCTGCATGATATAAAAGATATATAGACTTTTTCTTTTTACCTACTGGCATTAAGTTTTTTTTTGCTGGAAGGGCAAAAATCTAACAGAATTGAATGAGGTTAATGCTTAAAACAATAATAAAAAAAAAATATTTATCAATATGATGGGGTTAGAAGAAAGCTTTATTATCACTTTTCTTACAAAGTCTAGCTTTTAATTGTTTTTTTTTTAATTATATTTTTACTGAGGCTTATAATTGCTCTTAAAACATCTTATAGCCCTTACAAAAAATGCAACATGGTAATTATAGCTTTATGACCAAGTACCGCTGACAGTTATTTTTACTACTGCACACACCATATCAGTTCAATACAGGATCACTTCAAATGGGTGTATGAAGCTTCATAAACTATTTGCCATGGTGATTGATTTGCTTAACAAATGACAATTCTGGTTGAATGATCCATTTAACCACAAAAATTGTATATAACACAAACTAACTAGTAGATCTTTTGTAAGGAATTATGGGGCTTGATTGTTTGAACTTAAAGTGTTGATCACTAGGGAGGCACCTTGCACAACAAACTGGCCTAGTCTGAATGATTTGTCAATTCATGGCACATTCACTGATGAGGAAAGACGCTGAGCAGAGGCTGAATCCACTCGGAACCAAAGAGAAAGATTTCATTTCCGTCAGTATAACAGTGATCCTCAGCTGGTTATATCAGCGCATCCAGCGAACAACGGGCCATCTCACCTGAAGGCCAGTCGAGCTCGAGGCGATGGTCGGGGAACAGGTGGAGGCGATCTTTGAACAGTGAGTAATTCGTTCATCTGTAGTATATCTGAAAGTAGAGAGATAAAACCTTCTGTTAGGATTACCGTTATGCCCATTGCATTCCACCTATCAATAACACCTATCTTTATATCAAAATAACGGCCAAACTGATATGATTTCTGAATGGCCATTGACAGTAATAAACAAAAATGAATTAAGATGATTTTTCTGTTCCTTCGTTATTATATTAATATTATGAATTTATAAGGCTATGGGCAGATTTTGAGCTATCTGAATGTTTAGATGATCTGATACCGGTGTTGTATCAGTCTATCATTAACTTAAACCTTCTTTTCCAGTTCCTTCATTTTCTTCCGTTTGATGAGGATCTCGTTCCAGCCCGTCTCGTATGGATCAGCGATCAGAGTGTGTCTGCTGTTATGAGGCAGGCAGGCTGAAAATACACAGGACAATTTAGCTTGATCCGAATTAAAATCACACAAATGAAGGAAAGACAAAAAGAGCCGCTTTGAGAACAGGAAGCGGTGAGCTTGCTTCACTCTCTGGCGGGTCCCTCTGCAGGTTGGTGCGCAGGATCTTCCTGATCTCCTCCCTCACGAGCCTTGGGAGAGCTGGCGGCAGCCCGGAGTCCTGAGGAGACTTCTTGGGCTGGATGTTCCTGGAAAACATTTGAGATTAAAATTTAAAAAAATAATTATACCTAGAACAATCAAAAAATTCCACAAAATCTACACACATTCCATGAATTCTAGAAATTCCACACATTCTCCATGCATTATATAAATTCCTAACACCTTCCATGCATTCGATATGTATTATATAACCTGCGTACTCTCCACGCATTCTCTGTGCATTATATGAATTCCCTCAGCTTATATGCATTTTACAAATTGCATGCATTCCACACATTCTCTAAATTCCCCTCACGTTTCACATTCTATATGCATTTCATAAATGTACATAGCATTGTACATTGTTTACTCGTACATTGACATTCTATATGCATTCCACACTTTTTATGCATTCCACACATTCTCTAAAGTCCATACACATTCCTAAAATTCCATGTATTCTAGTCGAATTGCACATAACCTCTAAATCCCTTACACATTGTATATGCATTCCATAAACTGCATACTTTCCACATTCTCTATGCATTCTCTTACATTCCACATTCTATATGCATTTAAAATTTATACATTCCATTCTCCTCTATATGCATTCTCTTACCATAAATTGTATTCCATAAATTGCACACATTCTACACATTCTCTGTGCAAATTCTCATACACATTCCAACTCATGTACATGTAATTGTATACATCCATAAACTGCAAACATTCTTTTACATATTCCAAATCTCATGCATTCTATAAACTAAATTCCACATATTCTCTACATTATCTCACATTCCACACTTTATATGCATTCCATAAATTGCATTCATTTCAGCATATGTATTCATGCATTATAGAAATTCTTTACACATTTAACACATTCTCTAAAATCCATACACATTCCAAGAATTTCCATGTATTCTATTCGATTCCATGCATTTTCTAAATTCCCTTACACATTCTATATAATCCATCAATTGCATACATTCTAATTACATTACATAAATTCTTTAAACATTCCAACCCTCCTCATGCATTCCATATCCTGCCCGCCTTCTCACACATTCTCTCCATGCATTCCATACACATGCTCCAAAAATCTAACCAAATTCCACACATACTCTAAAAAACATGCATATTAATTCCACACATTCTCCATTCATTCTATAACATCCCAAATGTGCTATAATCACTCCTTCAATTCAATGCACATGCCATACACTTTCTATAACATTCTACAAGTTCCATATATTCTATCTGCATTCCATGAATTCTAAACGGATCGTAATTATGGAGGTTGGAAGCACTCACTGCATGGAGACGGTGGATGGCATGGCGGAGGGCAGCTTGATCCCCCGCCGCCTCCACCAGCTCAATGGCCTGCTTCATCTCCATCTTGTGGTAGAAGGCGATCAGCTGCGGTTCTTTGGAAGCGCTCAGTGCGCCTGCTATCAGGCACTCTTTCACGCACTTCTTATTGAACGCCGGTTCAGCCTGGAAATGAGAAGGAAAAGGTGCAGAAGCTTCATATGATGCGTGGGTTATTTTTATGCAGATAACAAAACCCTGGCATTCAGTGTCATTACGTCCGTGCATTTGTCTGGAACTGCTGTGGACATGCATACAGTACATTGAATCAAACTACATGTGGTTTCTCACTATTTAAGTCCTCAAAACTCACTTTCTCTGCTGCACAAGCACAGTATATTAGAACAAAAAAATCCAGACTGTAAACTCAACCAACTAAAACAAAACACACATCTAGTTCAAAAAACATCATCCAAATCCAAGACCAGATCGCATGCCGAATCGCTATGATTTCATGCAGACTTTTCAAATAATCTTAAAATCACTTCGCTGAAAGCCAAATTTGACTTTCTGAGTTATATACGTACTTGTCCTTCCAGTGATGATGTCCAGTAATGTCCGTGAGATGTCCTCGATGCCGGTTAGCAGATGGTCCAAAAACTAAAGACAAGGAAATTACAACAGATAAGCCGTTTAGGAAACATAAACTACAATATCAATCAATAAGGATGATATTATCAGTTGAACAGAAGCTGCAACTGAACATGATGTTGATAATGAGCATTAAAGTGGACAGAAGAGAGATTTCTGACAGGCACCTCACAGCATTAACAATGATGAGACGCCATACAAATGGACGCTTCCATAGCAAACAATCAGCTTTATGAGTGGTGAATAAAATGCCATGTTGTAATGTGGGCAAAATGTTCTGTACTGAGTTTTGTGTAGTGGATCATGTCATGAATACAAACTGCCACCTGCTTTTTCTAAAGAATATTCATATTAAACTCCATATAATATAATAAATGTTATATTAAAATAATATATTTCTACATTTAAATTTTGATAAATAATATTAGTATATAATTAATATTATATATATATATATATATATATATATATATATATATATATATATATATATATATATATATATATATATATATATATATATATATATATATATGATTTATAACTATTTATATGTATTATTTATATTTGCAAATATTTATATTAAATTATATAATGTAATTATAAATTATACATATATGTATAAAATTACATTTTATAACACTTTGTGTAAATAAGTTAATATTTAAAAAAACTAGATATAAGTAAGTGAGGGAATGGATAGATATTTTTATTTTATTATGTTCATATTTAACTCTTTTACATAAGAATGTATTCAGTAGCATATTATTTGTTGCTGTGGATATCAAATCTTAGTATTGAGAATGCTGATATTTCACTGGGGTTTTTTTCTCATCTGAATTGTTGTTATCATTATAAATGTTCTCAGCGCTCTCAGCTAAGGACAAACATTCATTTATAATCTGAGCACTGCACTCACGCTTAAGTTGATGTTAAAACATTTACTGAGGCTCAGTGTGATTATTAGAGAAGACTTTCTCCTGGACAAAAACACAGGAGTCACTGCTTTAACATACTGTGAGTGTTTGATTGCACAGAGTCGAAAATTAAACATTTTCCTGCAAAACTGTCATTAATGTGTTGCAACATTTTACTTGAGTTTGTCATTCCCAATTCTTGATAGTAAATTCCCTCTTCAGATTCTATGTTTGAATCTTTAATTTACTTCAAATTTAAAGTTTATTCTAAAAAAAAAATAAAACAATTAACAATACTATGAGATTTTTGTGCATTATGGTAAAGAGAATGCTTTAAAACTGTCGTGTGGAAAATAATGCCACAATGCAAAATGGGGATCATTTTTCTTCATACTAAATTTTATTATTTTTCCCCCTGTGATTTAGCTTTTCAATATTAACTTGGAAACATTCTTATTCACCTAAAGAGTCTATTTTTTAGGATACCGCTAAAGATTTCTTATGCATTCTGCATTATTTTCATAATGATTAAGCACATTTTCCTGCTAAATTTTCATTAATGTTTTCAATTCCCAAATCCAGAAGGTGATTCTCTTTAGATTTTCCTGATTGCATTTAACATTATTATTATTATTTTTTTTTTTTTATGGTGCATAATTTTAATGAAAATGTCACACAATTAAAAAAATCATAGTGGTTTACAAATGGGCTTAATTTTCTTTATGCAAAAGGTTTTTTTGTGTGTGTGTGTGTTTGTGTGATTTTGTGTTCAAATATTACCTGGAAACATCCTAGGCATTTAATGTCTAAAAAAAGACACCTGACACTCTCATTCTAAACCTATCAAACTGTACTTCTGAATAAAACTGTGACTGTACCGGTATGTGACCAGCAGGTGGCACTCAAACACACTCCACCTTCAGTAGCACTGGATGTTACACAAACCCAAACAAGAGAACTTAATCCAGTTATTATAATTAACTCATCTAACCCAGCCCTGCTTCAATGTGAACAAGACTGTGTAATCGAATCTATTCTGGACTGGCAGAATGCTGAGAAAGCATAAAATATTCCTGAATCACAGATGGGAGAGAAACTCAAGAGATGAGCAGCACCCGTGTGTGAATCTCCCCATTAATAGAGCCGCCTCGTTTCTGTTTTCTTCTTGACCGCCAGGGAGAGTCCACCAGAGGTCGAATGGTCATGCCCCTGCCAAAAACAGTAAAGAGAGAAGAGCAGAAATTGATTACTGCTCACAGATGGTCCTAATTTAAAATGCAAACGACGAAGCTTTAGTCGCTTGAAAAACTGGATTAACATAAAAAGGATGGCACAATGCTAAGCAAAGTGTCAATGTCATCTTGAAAAAATAAATATTTTTTTTCTCAAATGCATTGGCCTGCAAAATTGCGGTATAGGTCACCATGATTAGAAATAAAATAAAATTCACTATTGTCACGCGAAAACATTTCTTTAAAACACTTCTAAAACATCTTTCACTGCATTTGCTATATAGTTGCATTAGACTGCATAAAAATAAAATTTAAAATATGCAGTGTAACTGTCTTCAAAGGTGTGTGTGTGTGTGTGTGTGTGTGTGTGTGTGTGTGTGTGTGTGTGTGTGTGTGTGTATGTATTTGAGACAAGAAAATAGAATATGATGGAATATAGAAAGGGATTTTAAAACTCTTGTTCTGCTAAATAAATAAAATACAAAACCTCAAAAAAAGAATTACATATCACGACCAGCGAGCAATTGATTTATCGCAGTGGGCGGCACCATCTCCTGTCCTGAGCTGTAATTCATAGCGTGGTCCTGGCTTGTGCATGCATGATTATTCATACTACAGTGTGCTGAGTAACGGTGAAGGACAGAGGGGTAGCGCTGTGACTGCAGCGTTTGTTACACTGGAAGCGTTGTTTCTACGTGAAGAGGGTTTTTCCTCAAGGTCAGAGGCGGGCAGCGAAATCAAGATACAATCGCGCATGCAGCAATAGCTTAATGCACCATCACATCTGACACAGCAAACTGTCTCCACTTCCCTTGCGTAACAGCACAAACTCTATGCAGCCGAGATCACAGATCTTTTTGATAGATTTTAGATAGAACTGCAAAATAAAATAAAACGGATAAATAAAGGATAACATCTAAAAAAAAAAAAAACATATTTTCTCATATGCATTGTCCCCAAAAAGAGATAAACCTAAAATTGCATGAATGTCACTGCTTTAAATGTAACTATGCTTAATAAATAATTAACATTATAATTACAATTAAATAATTAGATTATAAATTATATAATTAATTTTACACTGTATAATAAAACAAGATAAAAAAAAAATAAAAGCACAATAAATCCAAATCAAACCATTTCTAAAAACAGCTGTCACTGCATTAGATATAACTGCATTGCATTGCATAATAAAATAAAATCTGAACAGCTGAAAACACTGTAACTGCATTTACTTTCTTAACACGATTCTTATTATTAAAGATTTTTGTCTTGACTCTTACTTTTAAAACAAGGCCTCCAGTTTAACATTTTGATTAAATCTAACAGTTTAAAGTGTAAAAGTCAAGTAAATACTTCATAAACAGCGCCCCAAACATAAAACACAGGTAGGGTAACACAATCCTCGTAATTTCGGTGAGACCTTCCCTTATGTCCTTGTTCACATGTGTGGATAGAGACACACTATTTATACCTGACACTGAACCAACAGCATCACACAGAGCAGAAGACAAGCGATTCCTCTTCCAGCAGCTTCCAGGAAGAAGAGAAAACCTCCTGAAAACTTCCACTGTTATCAGTTCTCCACAATAAATCACCACTGTCAGGATGAACCCGAGTGCCTTACAGTGTCGTCCTGAGTCACAGTGATGAGAGAAAACACCTCGGACACATTAAAACATCAGGGGGTCACTGATTCTGCAGCTTTTAGGAAGGCGAATTGAAGACGGTTTAAGACTAAGTAAAGAAAATGTAAGGAATGAATTAAACGGTGCAAAAAAACATCATCAATGGTCTCTAAATGTAAAATTCTTGTATTAGCAACACTTCAGAAAAGTGTGAAAATACTTATGGAAACTACAATATGGAAATAACTTTTACTGTACTTTCTGATCTTACTGCAAAAAACAGTTCTTTCTCTGTATTTAAGTCATTTTCCAGTGCAAATGCATTTTACGACATAAAATCAAGAACCAAATCTTTTCATATTATATTATATTATATTATATTATATATATATATATATATATATATATATATATATATATATATATATATATATATATATATATATATATATATATATATATATATATATATATATATATACACACATACATAATTAGTTTTATATATGTATTAGTTTATCTATTTTATCTTAAAAGTACAAATAAAAGGCTCGCATTATATATATAGCGTATGTGTAGTGTGTGTGTGTATGTGTGTGTATTTCATATATATATATATGAGAAAGTTTATATATCAAATATTTTTACTGATCTTTGAAGTTTGTACTTACTTTATTTTAGGTTTATATATAATATTATACGCATATACTACATAAATGTATTTCACAAAAAATCAAGAAGCAAAATAACAAAATAAGAGTTTATGATTAAACAAGAACAAATATCTGCCAATGAGTTCAGAAAAAATAAACTTAATTCCACAAGTTTTGGATTCCTCGTTAACAGATATTTGCTCTTTTTTAAGTGTATAAACTTGTTTTGATTTTGTTCAGCTTCTCAAAAAACAGGACTTGATTTGTTCAATCGTAAATGTGTCTTGAATAATTTTAGATGTCTTTTGTATTGGAAAAACACGACAAAAATACTTCAAGAGAAGACCTTTTTAAGACCCACAGAACCTTGCAAAAAACTCATGAGAGATTCCAATAGATCCTGCAAAGCCGTTTTTATCTTTTAACTGAGGAGGAGAACCACATTTGCACTGACCCCGGAACCACCGTGACACGCTCAAAACAACTAAATATCATCAGCCACCATCAGGGAAATCCACCATACAATCATGCTGCGGAAGATCTGATCTCATCATATTTCTGTGCTACTATACACAGACTCTAGCTGCTGGTCCTGCTCTTTTTGTAGCACTGCTCACCAAAGCAGAAAGCCTCATCTTTACAACATCAATCACCATTCAAAACAGAAACCCAAGAGGGTTTACTTTCGCCATTTTCAGCATCTCATGCATATCTCAGAGCCATGGGAGGGCTCACAAAGAGCCGAGAGAGAGACAGAAGAAAAAGAAATAATCCTCACACGGCAAAGAAACAAACAAACCATAATGGAGGCGCCTCGATAATCCAGCCAGCCGCAGTTAAAACCTGATGGAGCCGTAAGTCAGAGGCATTACATCGGTTTATCAAACACAAGCTTGACGAATCCACAGATTTCAATTGATGATTCTTAAACTAATTTCAAAAGCAGAATTTTAAATACCATTTCAGGTGATAATATACACTTTAAGATACCTGTTTTATCATATTTGATATAACTCCACAAAATTTCATTTTCAAATTCATTTTTTGCAGGATTTATGCAAATTTTCCAGTTAATCAGAGCTTAGCTTACTCAATTTAATCTCATAATTTTTTTTCATTAATACTACATTTAATGCATCCTTGCATTGACTTTTATATATTGATTTTATATATAAATATATTTTTAATTTATTTAAAGTAAATTAATGAATTTATGTTATTATATATTGATATATAATATTTTTTATATTGTATATCTGTAACAACAAATACATATTTTTAAAAAAGTATATATATATATATATAGAGAGATATATATATATATATGTGTATATATATGGCAGGAGTGAGGAGTATATATATATATATATATATATATATATGTATATATCACAATAATATTAATAAATACAATACAAAAAAAAAAAAGCTGTGATATCAAATTTTAACTGAACTTTTAACTTCTACTTACTTTATTTATATAACTTATATATAACATTACATGGACATATATTTATATATAAAGCATGTGCATATCAAATGTGTATTTTTTTATTTTATTTTTATTTATGTATTAATTATAATAACTTGAGAAGCTGTCACTGACCTGCACAAACACTGTGAAGAAGATGACGGTGATGATGGCGTGTGAGGAACATGTTTCTCTTGGGGAAATGATCGCGTTCGTGCAGCAGGTAGACCAGCGAGAAGGCTTATCGCTTCCTCTCAGTCCGTAGTTTACGAGATAAACTGGTCCTTAGAGGTGAGTTTGACGACACGGAACTTGTTGATCACTAAGGTCAAGCCGACAACACCTTGAATCAAAGAAAACATTCATTAAACACACAGGAAAAGAAAATATGCCACCATTCACAACCTCAGGACATTCCCTTAAAACAGAAGAGCTTCTTTAAACAGGCAAACAGAAGCCATTAAGAAAGAAGTCAAATTCATTCAAATCACAACACAGTTTACACACTACTTAAAGATGAACCTTCCTCTCTCTCTCTCATATATAGTATATATATATATATATATATATATATATATATATATATATATATATATATATATATATATATATATATATATATATATATATATATTAGTGCTGGGGCAATGGTTATTCGAGATTAATCAAGATCCAAAATAAAAAGTTTTTTGTGTAGCTAGACAGGCGAGTGTGTACTGTGTTTTAATTTATTATGTAAAATAAAAAAATATATCTGTATCTATTAAACATACTTATATATAATATAAAAAAAATAATACAAATATATAAATGTATATACACATGTAAATATTTAAAAAATATATAATAAATGTGTGTGTATTTATATATACATAAAAATATAATAACAGTACACATACATATATTATGTAAACAAAAACTTTTAGTTGGATGTGATTAATGCACTAATTTTAGATTACATCTAATATATATATATATATATATATATATATATATATGAGTATATATATATATATATATATATATATATATATATATATATATATATGAGAAAGATATTTTCCTTATTTTGAAATTATATAGTTTGCATACAATACATATAAATACACACACACACTACACACACACACATCATTAATATCATCATCATCAATACAGCACACACACCATGCAAGTATAACTGTGGAATCCATATCATAACTATCTAAAGATGATAGACCTTTCCCTGAAGGCATGACGCAAAGTAAGCACGCAGTCAAGACCCAGCTCACCCAGATACTGAAGCACTGAACTATGCTGGAGTTACACGCCCAGTGAAATCCTCGTGAATACCGCTTTAGATTCAGGAGGTCCCAAGCAACTTCACTCACCCAGAACACGCCACGCCAGGCCCAAAATGAGGGTCGGCCACCACTTTAAGATCCAGTTCCACCTCTGCATGCGCCCCGCCAATCGGGCCGACACTCCCAGGAAGATGAAGATGAGCCGCAGTCGCCACACTGGCTCCCACATCTTCAGGAAGCACTTTGATGGTGGTGTGAGATTTATGGAAATGTTGGGCTCCACGGTAGGGGGGGACGATTACATGCACCACACCGCCATTAGCCTGAGACAGAAGATTCATCTACGCTACTGACCTGACAATACTTCCTCCAAATCATCTGATATCAAGATTTATCACAATGTCTTTCTTTAGCCACTTTAATAGGAAAAAACGCATTGCACACATATTTGTAAGATCTCAGAATCAATGTAATCATAACTCTGTTTACAACTAAACCCCACATTTAATTTCACCCCACAAATTCTATGTATATTCCTCTCTTTTTATAGAAGTGTTTTATGATGTATTACAAAAATTGAATTATGGATTGCATATTATTCCAAACAATGACTATAAAGTATAGTAAAAAGTTTCTAATAATAATACACACAATAATAATAATAATAATAATAATACAATGTTCCTTTAATGAAATTACATAAAAAACATTTTTTTTTATAGTTTTTTATTTTTTTACTGCATTTTTATTTTTTGTCAAATAAGGTGCTGTACAACTGAACCTCAGAGTATACCATATAAATTAAAGCTATGGATAAAAATTTGTTGGTATTACATTTCTTTGAAAATAAATAAATAAATAAACAAATACACAGTTAATATCTTCTCAAAATAACTTAATTGATTTATTTATATTATTTTATTTTTACATCAAATAAGGTGCCGACAACTTTGTATTAAAATAAAAATAATTGTGAAAAAATATTTTGTCTTTTGATATTTTTAAAATTTTGAGTTTTACTTATAATATTAATACATTTCTGTCAGCAATTTTGTCCACAGTCAGTTGGTCCAAGGGTTGAATTTCATTAAGCCTTGCATAATCAATTACACTCAAACCATCATTTTGCACCGCTTCAATAAATCATCAAAATACATCAGCATAAACCCCGATTTCCCTCATTTAGTCCTCGACGCAAAGAGCAACTAATTCCACCCACAGTCGAGTCTCAAAGCTGTCAAATTAGCTGAAGTGACTGGCTTTTGTCTGAAGGTGGAGGCAGTGCAGGATTATGGGGTGTGTCCTCCACCTGATAAACCTGTGACTCACTGTACACACAAAGAAACCCTTGGACCAACTTCTACAGAGTTAACAGAGGCGGGTCAGCGTGGAACTGAACTCATGCCGCTCCACCTCTTGATTGGGATCATTATCAGGCTGATCAGTTTAACTCCTGGGCTTGTGAGGCTCCTCCTGTTCTCATTTGTTCCTCTTTTAAAAGGGCATCTGTGACAACTTTTCCTGTGACTGCAGTGAGCCGTGCCTTCAGGAGCAATGCTTTGCATAATAGGCTATTTCACAGCTCAAGAAAAAGAAATGTGCTGTTTTATAGTGCAATAAGCATTCGAGACGGTGTATCATTTTTAGATAAAATGACTTTTTCTTTACAAGGGTAAAAAGGTCAAGTGTCAAATGCTGCTAGCTTTGCTAAGTTCATTCCAAGATAAATAAACTCATGTGTAAACAAAGTTAGAAAACAATGTGCCAAATGCATAAAAAAAAAACATTTCATGTGTGTCAAGTTTTGAAAATTCTAATTTTTTAAATGTTTTTGAAATGAGTCTCTCATGCTCACCATTTATTTAGTCAAATATAAAGTAATAATAGTAATATTGTGAAATATTATAACAATTTTAAATATCTGTTTTCTATGTAAATATATTTTAAAATGTAATTTATTCCTGTGATCAAAGTTGAATTCCTTTTCAGCATCATTACTCCAGTCTTCAGTGTCACATGATTGGTTTTATTTATTTATTTTAATTTCTGTTTTCTATATTTAATTTTTTCTGGATTATTTGTTTTTTTATGATTTGCTAGAAATGTATCATCAAATAAGGGTGTCTAATAAAATCACTAAATAAAACTTTAACCATTTTTAAAATCAGATGAAAATATTACAAATTTTCAACAAAACTTTTTTCCCCTTTCAGACAAAGTGCTGCACAACTTTAAAATAATAATAATACTGCAACAGTTTCTAATTAAATTAAACATAAAACTTTACCCTTTTTTTTTTTTTTTTTTAGAAATGTAATAAATATTTGTAAAGTAATCAAATATAACAATTAAAAACCAAGCATTTTATTATTATATATTTTGTTTGTTTTTTGTCAAATAAGGGGCTTTATTATCAATGTTGAAAAACAGTCGTGCTGCTTCCATATTTTTTGTGAAAACTGTGATGCATTTTTTTTTTTTTTTTATTTTCAGGATTCGCATGATAAAATATAAAGTTCAAAAGAACAGCATTTATTTGAAACTATTTTATAACATTATAAATTTATTTACTGACACTTTAAATCAGTTGAATGCATCCTTACTGCCTTTAATTTCTTTCAAAAAGAAACAAACAAATCTTTAAACAATATTACACCACCCAGTCTGTCCATTTTTAATCGTTTGTTGTAATGGGTGGATCAGTTCTGCAGACCTTGAGACACGCCAGAATCACTGCTTCATCTACATGGGGCCTGTCCGAGCTTCAGACTCTTTTTTATCATCCACTGAGCGCCAGCAGCTCATAACCGAGCCGCCTACAGTGCCGGTGGTATTGACCGAGCTCTGACAGCCTGTTACTCACCAACAGTGACTCCAAGACGCCTTTAGATGATAGGATGAAGTGTCGGCGACAAGCTGTTAAATCACTGGATGCTTTTAAATCTGAGAAGAACCAGCCCTGACCTGCTTCCATCTGGACCTGTTTATTGATTTTGCATTTAGTCAGAAACAGAAAACGCCGTGTACACTCTTGAGAGTCCTAACATTTAAAAGCCCCATAAACTTACAGCTTAATTTAATGTTAAAGAAATTCAACATTAATGCATGCTCCTGGTCTTTTTGTGTGACTCCATTTTTACCCAAAAAAAAAAAAAAAATAAATAAATAAATGTTTATGCAAAATTTCACAGAATCCAGAAAAAATAAAATGGAAACCAGATTTGAAGATCTGTTTCCATTTTCATTCTGTGTTTTATTTAAAACAAATGTATAATAAAAAAAAATGTGTCTAATGAAATTAATTCAAACTTTTACAATTGTAATCTTTTAAAATGAAATCAAATTAAATATGATTAACTAATTAATTAATTTAGCATGTTGCATTTTCTTATTTATATTGTGCATGATTTATTGGTGCATGTTATTACAAATAAAAAAGTTTTCGGAAAATTTAACAACTCATTTTAGTAAACAGGGTTATTATAGTTAACTAAAACCATAAAAAACACATTTGCATTAATTGGAAAAAAAAAAAAAATTGTTTTAGTTTAAAATAAACATTTTATTTCAAACTAGTTGCCAAGGCAGCTTTTCTCCCATTTTTATGTATTTTACTTGACTAATTTAACCAAAACCAAAAGTTAAATAAAAATCAATAAAAAACTATATAATCATATTTAAAAAGAAACCAATAAAGATGACAAAACTTGAACCAAAATTAAAATTAAACTAAAGACATAAAAAAATGCTTTTATTAACTGAAATAACTTTAAATGAAATAAAAAACGCAAATTAATTTTTTTTCAGCAACATTTTCTATTTTCATCAACGTTACATAATTAACTCAAAAAACAACTAATTCTAAAAAAAAAAATACTGCTAAAAAAAAACTGCTAAAACTTCAACTCAAATGAAAATTAAACAAAAAATTAAATAATTTGCATTACTTGAAATAAAGTAAACCTTAACTGAAAAGTACTAAATGTACTAGTACTAAAATAACTACAACTAAAGCTTTTAAAATAGAAACCAAAACTAAAAATGTATAATAAAAAATATATATATATATATATATATATATAGATATATATATATATATATATATATATATATATATATATATATATATATATATATATATATATATATATATAGACAAAATAAAAATCTCAAATTACAATAAAAAAACTAAAAATCTTAAAATAAAAAACTAATTCAAAATATTAACAAAACACTGTAATAGTATCTGAGTGATAATGAAATAAGATTCTTCACGCCATGATGCCGACAGATGAAACACCTCCTCACACAGGTAAGCCATGTAGCTGCAGAGGAAGACTAACAGAGGCTCGATGACTGCAGGCGAGGTGAAGCGGGACGTGAAGGTCCGCCAGGATGCCGTGAGATGGCACCCACCACGATACCGCCCAACGACACCACCAGAAAACACACGATACCCAGGAGTACATCGGTGACAGTGATCGTGCCCACACTGGAGAACTCCTCAAAGAGATGATACAGCACCTACAGACAAGAACACCAGCAAGTGTGCATCAGAAATGAACACCATCCACAGCATTAGAGCCATGGGCAGCTTAACAAAACACACAGACAGGGCTTAGTTTAGGCTAGGATTGTCCATAGTGCAATAAGGACATCTGAGCATCTTTTAGAAACGCGCCTCAAAAAAAAAAAAAAAAACCCTTCCGGGTGTGCATCTTGAGACAAATCAATGGCACTGACATATTTTAAGATCAGTCAGTGCAAGCTGCATTCAGTTAAAACAGCTCAGACATGCATTTTAGTTTGGGACTTACATTTTTAAATTTTTAGTTAACAATATATATATATTAAAATAATAAAAAATTAAAATGTATTACTATTTTTAGTTAACATTAAAATGTAATTTAACAACATATTTTATTTATTTAATAATGATATATTATAATTTATTATAAGTGCTATTTATTATAAACTATTATAGTCTATTATAATAAATAGTATGTATAATTGATTTTAATGAATATACTGTATATTAGATTAAATAATATATATGAAAAACATTTTTATTTATTCTAATTATACTTTATTGTACATTAATTAAAATATATATTATAAATAAGTATAGTGTCAAAATAATATATAATATATATGATATATTTCTTATTTGCATAGTTAAATTAAAATATTAAATTAACTACTGAACTGACTCAAATACATACATACATAAAGTATTACTATGATAAAAATATCTTATTATATGATTTATTTACATTTATTTAAATTACATAAATTCTTTCATTTATCATTTATTTATTTAGTTATTTGTAAACATCCAGATTTATTATATGATTTATTTACATTTATTTAAATTACATAAATTCTTTCATTTGTTGTTTTTTTATCCTTTTGTCCATTTATTTACTGCTTCCCAGTGGAGATGTGCAAAGCGGGACAACCAATACTCCTCAGATCAGCAGAGAAGGACTTTAACTTCTTTCATTGATCACCTCTAAGTGTGATTTGTTTCACTGACCACTCGAGACAGAAGCTCACTGAAAGCACGAGGTCAAGCAGTTGAGGAAAAACAAGACTCAATCAGCTGATAAACTGAGCTGTGAGAGAGAGCCGCGGATAGATAGAGAGCTACAACAGCCGAGGCAGGACACAGTAAATCACGACATACCGCCAGTAACTAATATAAAATAATAACACCATTTAATTAAAATGAGAATTAAATTCATTAAAATAAAATTACATGTTAATATTATGACAGTAAATTTCAATATATTCTAAATATTATACACTTTATACAAACCATGGATGGGTACAGTCATTTGAGACACTTCCAAAACTGTTGCAAAAGAGATGGAAATACAATTTTTAAATACATGAATTGTTTCCATCTTTGTTGCCACAGATTTAAAAAGTGCCTTTTTTTGTTCTTGTTCTTTTTTTTTTTTTTTTTTGCCTCTTTCTTATGTAAAAGTCATTTGGTGTTGGGTGATGAGTTTTTGGTCTGCATTTAAAGTCACAGCAGAGGTGTTCAGCTGGGATTCTGCAGACCAGACAATTTCTTCCACACTGACTCAATCAATCATTTATTTTTGAACCTTGCCTTATACACAGAGGCACTGTCATGTTAGAATAGAGAAGGGTCATGTCTAAACTGCTGCTATAAAATTAGAAGCACACAATTACCTAGAATATCATTTTACGCTTAAACATTAAGATCTATCTATCTATCTATCTATCTATCTATCTATCTATCTATCTATCTGTATTTATTTAATAATTTGCTAACTATATTAAATTTTGAATTAATTGTAGGTCATTACACTTAAATCAAATCAACGATATGGACTAGTATCTGTAAATATAAAGTCAGCGAAAAAGTCGATTTAAATATGAATCCTGCATGTTCATACTGTCTCTGTTAATGAATTGCTACTGCTACTACTACAAAAAATGAAACAAACATTATTTTAATGCATAAATCCCACAACAGTACTTCCATTTTTAATTTTAATAGTAAATATCCCCTTTTGTTTGCAAAAAATAAAGTTTCTTAATTTTTGTCAACAATTAAATGATAAATTATGAAATTAATGTTTTATCATCCATCTGATAACTAGAAAAATGTAAATGACCCAACAAGAAATTTCTGAGGACCAAAACCTAAGGCTACTTTAAGAACAAAATCAAATGAATAAATTAAGTTGTTTTATGCATTTCCACAATAGCTATCCCATGCTAAACAGACTTTTGGTAAATAAAAAATAGAAATACTATGGTGAGAAAAAATAAAACATTTCATAGGGTCCTAAACATGATTTTTTGTTTAAACTTGTTAATACAATTGATGTAACAGGTATAACATTAAAGGAGTGAGAAAATTAAATGAAAAAAAATATACATTTTTTTTTATTAAAGTGGAAATCACGTTTACTAAATAATAACTTGACTGACTTGCGCCTTTAACGGGATATCTATTTTGTGTTGTTTATCGTATTTACTTTTTATGTATACTATCTCAATTAGTGTGCAATTACTTGCCTGTACCGTGGAGTCTGTGGCAAACCAAACTTTGCAGTGTTTACATGTTTTGTCCTATACATGCCTAAACTAGTAATTAAATTAATTAATTAAATTCAAAATAACAATTTGATTTCCAACAATTCACCCCTACATTTTTTTATGCATTTTGTGTTTTTCAGTTGAATAAAAGACAATTTTTCCCTATATATTTCATCAAT
The DNA here is from genome assembly GCF_018340385.1 of Cyprinus carpio. Lineage (NCBI taxonomy): Eukaryota > Metazoa > Chordata > Actinopteri > Cypriniformes > Cyprinidae > Cyprinus > Cyprinus carpio. Next base: position 27,824,246 of record NC_056612.1, on the reverse strand, counting down.
GAAGATTTCTTTTAAAAAAGTTAAAAAAATCTCGTCTTGTCTCGTTCTCGTGAACCCAGTCTCGTGTCTCGTCTCGGGGGTAAGCATCTCGTCACGCCTCTAATAAACAAATACGGTTTTTTTTCTTTCTCATAAGCTCACGTGTACGCTCAACCACAGTGACGGCGTCATTAAGGAAAGACTCTCCGAAAAACAGGATGTGCAGCAGCTCGTTAATGTGGATCTCCTCAAACACAGCCAGCACGGCCACGGGTCACCCACAGCCGAGATGATGGAGCCGAACAGCAGAGGCACGACAGGAGGTCCCACCGTCACCAGTCTATGGCCCTCCAGCTGACAAACGCCGTACAGCAGACCACCAACGAAGAAGGCATTCCAGAGCGTTCCCACCACTGCAAACATGAGAATAGTGCCCAGGTTCTCAGTGAATTGTCCGTATGGGCAGGAAGTAGCCCGGCGTCGAGGATGATGGGACGGCAGCAGGTACAGGAAGAAGAATATGGACTCCAGCACCGAGGGGGCCTCGCCTACCAGACTTGCTGAGACCCACCCGACCAGCAGGACCCACCACGATCAGCAGACAGCTCTCCGCGCACGAATGGAGGAACAAGCGATGGCATCAGGTGGAACCCTGAAAGAGAGGTGAGCGTGGCATGGAGACATCAAGACCGGACCAACTGCAATCACTGGTTATGCATATAAATAATTATGCCCATTAACTGATGCTTTTTTTAATTTTTTTTTACCAGAAACACAGAAACCAAAATGTTCCAAATTTTAACCAAAAGTTATACTTTACGCCAAACTTGCAAAAGTAATAATTTTTTGCTCGTACGACTAAATATGTTTGGTTCCCACAATTTCCCTCTTTTGTATAGATTAGGGCTGTGTGATTTGGGGAAAATATCTAATTGCGACAGATATTGCAATTAAAGTGTAAATAGCGATAGATTCTATTTACACTGTGTTAAAATAACAGGATTTTCTGCTATTTAAAGCTACTACTTATTGCAAATAGTGGCATTTATCTGCACCTCAGTATTGTTGTACATCATAAAAACAGTACGCAATAAACTTAGTGTAAATTTTAATTTTTAATTTAAATTATTAAATGGATGCCACCTTATTGGGACAATAAAGCCCTCCCCCTACCTACCTAACCATGCCTGTACTTTATTTTCAACTTTTTGATTATTTCCTTCATTTTTATTGAAAATAAATGCTTTTCTGATGCGATTTGAAATTTGAAAAGATAGAGAAAAAAAAAAAAAAGTTAGCCAAAAGGTGGATTCAAACCCGGGTTGAATGCGCCAATTGAGAGCACAACATACATTTTACCGTCTGCACCACTAGAGCTGATGACTAGCAACCATCTTTTGTAATGTTGACTGGACCAAGTCACACGTTGGGGGGCGGAGTTAGTGTAAATAGAAACTGCTGGAAGCAAAAGACAAGCCTTTTATATTCAGTAAATCTGATGATTAATGCAGTTTATAGTCTCACTTTGGTCTTTGGCTTCCATTCCTCTGTACATTAATTAATATTTGGATTAACATATCGCATTAATTAACAAAATTTAGGCCCCTTCCATGTAAATTAGATTTTATGACAGCTTTTAATAGCTAATTTATGGCAATAACCAAATGAAATGCTCATGCAGTGTAGAGCCGCGGCAGAAACGAGAAACCGGGGTGAACCTCAGAGCTGCAGAATGATGTCAAAAGTGTCAGAGCCTCACGACAGGGTCACTATCAAGAGTGTGTAGTTACATTTTAGCCCTAATGCCAGTTGAACTGCTTACCTGAGAGCCGAAAACATTTCAACACATGACTGACTTCCATTCTATCGGCTCTGGTTTGTCATAAGCTTTGTAAGGCTATTATCACGAAGGCTTTTCCTAACTAATGCGGTCTTTTGCAGGTATTTAGAGCGCATTTGTTAGAGCTGAATGTTTTCAGGATATAAACACAAGCTTCACTCAAGGAAAGTCAATCCATTGACCGTTGATAGGAAATCTGTCTATGGAACAGTGATGCATCTGAAATATATTTAAAGACTGACGTCGTCTTCATTTCAACTGAAGGAAGTCATTACATTAATTATCTACCTTACCGCATACACAGATCTGTGACATGACAACAGTCAGCAGAGAGCAGGCCCTGGAGACGAGCTCAATTTAAAAACCTCTGAAAGGCCCTCGCAGGGAGTATGGATCTTCCTATAATGGCTCCGGTCTTCTGTTTTTCCAGCTCAACCCAGAGGTCAACATTTAGCTGGTTAACATCGTAGCTACAACATTAATGGAGGAAATAAGCCTGTTTCTCCACTGACAGCCATTCAGAAGCAGCCCAGTGTTTTCACCGGCCTATTTATTATGCAATCAATCAACACATTGTCTATATGCACATGCATCAGAAGGACAGGAAGTATTTTTCAGCATGGTGTTAAAAGTAGTAACAAGTAAATGTTATGTTGCTAAAAGTAGTAACAAGTAAAAACCTGTTTTGTTACATTCATACACTGACATTTAAGAAAAAAAAAAAAAAAAAAAAAAAAAAAAAAAAAAAAATAAAATAAAAATAAAGCAACAAATAAAATGGCTTGTTTTACTATTCTAATTTTTTTTAATGATTAACTAAAATAAATAAAAATAAATAGCTTCTTAGTTTCACAGCATTATCATTATTACAATAAAATATAATTATTAATTGAATTATTCACTTAAGTTAAGTTTCACTGTCTGGATCATCAAAAAAAATCTGAAAATAAATGATAAAATAAATAAAATAACTTCTTTGGCTTAGTTTCACTTATCGAAAACAAAATATAATAAATAAATAGCTTCTCCTTAGTTTATGAACATGATATAATAAACAAATCATCAAAAAAAGTATTAAAAATAATAAATAAAATAAATATAAACAACTTTAGTTTCACTTGTTTATAAAAAAATATATATATTATTCAAATAATATCATAAAAAAAAATCTTGGTTTCACTTCATAACCTATATAAATAAATAAATGAATTCAGTTTTGTTTCGCTGGATCATTAAAATTACATAAAATTAAAAAATAATAAAAATAAAATAAATGTTATTTGGCTTTGGTTTCACTTATTTATAAAAAAAAAAAAACAACAACAATAACTACAAAAACTAAGATAACTAAAAATAATAATAAATAACTTAAACTAAATAAATAAATAAAAATTTCTGCTTAGTTACACTGCATTATCAAAATTAAAATAAATAAATTAATTTCAAAATTAAAAAATAAATAAAAACTAAGCACTTCATTTTAATTGACTGCATGCATTATTAAAATTGCCACATGGGCTATTAATACAAACAAATGTTTAGTAGAATATCTAAAATATTATGATAGGGTTACAGTGATAAAAAATTACTCATACCCTGATAAGATTGTGCTCATACGGCCCACCCCTAGAGCAGCATTATATAAAAATACACAAGAGACTGACAGCAACAGGACAAAACAGCAGAGTCAGAATCCCTCGGCTATTGTGAGGTGATTTGACCTTCACGTTGGCACCGTCCCCTCAAACAGCCAACAATGAGCCACCAGGAGAGGCGTGAATTATTCAGAGCCCAGGGTGACATGCAGCTTCTGCTGGCACGTGTGGAGAGACGAGAAAACAGCGTGAACATGCTACCTGCGTTCAGTGCTCCAACACACACTGAACACATCCAATTAAAAACACTCATTAGGACATAACAAATGTCAACATCTCACTGCTACAGAAATGAAGCCTTCATGCAAGCTGTGATCTAAATAACTCATTGACTTCACATGTTCTCGCTTTTTTACACATCTTTGTGTCTTGAAGTGGCAAGGGAACAGAGTTAATAGCTGGAGAGACGAGGAAAAAAAGAAAAGATGGATGAAAGGGCTCAGAATGTACACTTTTCTAGCAATATCTTTTTCCCAGCAGTTTACTTTTAATTAAGGTTTCTTGCCCCCAAACAGCCATTTATTTGCCCTTGCGACCTTGGGATTAATTAAAAGAATGTTCTGTAACTTTAAGACGAATGTATGCAAACTGACAACTATGCAGTGCATCAAAATCTTCTGCACACAAAAAGAAAACATGTATAAACTCAATGTAAATGTTCTCTGATCCAGCGTTAGTTTTTTTGTTAATATTTAGAATTTTATATTTTCTGTTTTCACTTCCCCTCACAGTTTTAGTTAAAGCTTTAATAATTTTGTTTTGTTTGGACATTTTTATTAGTTTTTAAAAAATGTTTATATAGTATTTTTTCATCGTTTTATTTTTATGTTTTCAGTTTTTGATGCGTGTTTGTCATTTTTATTAGTTTTTCTTTTGTTTACATTTCACTTTATTTAATTAAATTTTTGTTACCGTTTATTTCAAGTAACAAAAAGGTCTTAGTTAACTATAACTACCCTGTTTTAGTTAACTAGTTTTAGACATTCTTAAACATTCTCTTCAAGATCTGCTCTCACAGCAGACGTTTAAGTGCATGCACTCTTGAGTGAATCTGACGGCATGCATTACAAAACGGAGACTGTTCTTCACAGCTTTACTGCTCTAGACACAGACTGAACAAGGACAGATCGAGCGTGTGTGTTCTTGGCTCAAATTCACACTAAATCACCGAACATCACATTCAGGAGCCAACTCTTTTATTGATAGTTTTCACGTGACGTCACATACACATAGGAACGCCCACCTGGAGGGCAAAACGAAGCTTGACCGCCAGTTATTTTAATGCAGTTTGTAATAATGTAAACACCTTATTGATGATGTATATTTTGTACAGGCAAGCATATGAACCCAGAATATAAACACAAATTGCAGCAAAGTTTCACATTAAATGGTTTCCCATAGAAAACCATTAGAAGGAAAACACTGAACCATTAAGCGGACAGCGTTTATATTCCGTCTTTTGTAAACTATGCATCATTAACATAGTTATTACTGAATTTGATCTTTTAATACTACGGTTTTAAATATATTAAGGCACTTTAAGTGTTTTTTGCACTGTTTAATGATGCCGCGGATGCTTAATATAGATTGGAAATGGCTAAAACATGCATTTTGTTCACAATTTGTTTTTATTATTTTAAGAGTTAATCTAAATATTTGCGTCTGTGAAACAGATGAAATATTGATAGGCTTATGCTGTGTTTCTATGGATGTTTTGCCCTCCAGGTTTTCGAGCCGGTCACATGACTGAAAGCTATTAATACTCAAATACAGTGACGGTTTACAGAGTTTTAATAATCATACGCCTTTGTTAACTAAAACAAACCTTTGTTGATGACAATACAAAAACATGAGTACAAAACAAACAACATTTTGACTTGGTGTTTGTAATAACCGCAAGTTAAGTGAAATTGAAACTACGAGCATGTGGGAAATGTGCTAAACAAACAAAGGTGTACTCGTGTACCTCTATTATTCGGCACAAATCCAAATCATGTTTTGCATGTTTGACATTAAAGGGATAGTTCACCCAAAAATGAAAATTCGGTCAGTAATTTCTCTCCCTCGTGCCGTTCCAAACCCGTAACACCTTCGTTCACATTCGGGTCACAAATGAAGATATTTTTGATGAAATGCGAGAGGACAGCAAGTGTGCTACCATGATCAAGGCACATAAATGCAGAAAGACAGAATTTCTGAATAAAGTAATTTTTTTTTTTTCTTTGTGCACAGAAAGTATTCTTGTAGCTTTGTAAAATTACGGTTGAACCTCTGATGTCACATGGACTATTTTACCTATTTACCTATTTTACCTTAATCGTGGTAAGAGCCTTGCTGTCCACTCAGATTTCATCAAAAATATCTTCATTTATGTTCTGAAGATAAACGAAGGTGTTATGGGTTTGGAACGACACAAGGGTGAGTAATTAAGGACAGAATTTTCACTTTTGGGTGAACTATCCCTTTAAGTGCATTATATAAGTCGCTTTGGAATAAAAGTTGGAGCATGTAACAGATGATTAAAAACATGACATATTCTGGAAAATATGGCATTTGTTATTGAACATTTTATTATTATAAAATAAATAAATACATATTTTTAAATAAAATAGGCTTAGTTGCAATTTAAAATAATATAATTACTAACAAACGAAATAAAAAAATAATTTATACTTTGTTTTAATAAAAAAAATTACAATATACTGTTATAGAAAATAAATAAAACTTAATGCAATAAAAAAATGTAATTACATTAAAATAAATTAAATTAAAACAAGGCTTAGTTTCACTTCAAATTCTAAAATATAATAACTATATTTTACAGTAATGGTTATTTTGCATCTGTCACGTGACAAACTACTGAAAGTCTTGAAACAGAAAGTGCAGCAGGGAATGGCCTAATAATTTCTGTTTCTAATCATTTATCTTTGGCCGCAATATTCACTGCTATGATGCATCATAGAAAGATATGAGTTCACACAATTTTACCCTCTCTGGATGCTCTCTGTGATTTAAATTATTTTCCAAACCTGTTTTAATGTCAGTTCAGACTGGACAACAACCAGTTCGACTTTCTTTAGGCAAAGTTAGTCAAAGTTTTGAACATGCTAATGTTTACATTCATACATTTCAGGGAAATATTAATGAATAAAAATATACTAGGGTGCATTTATTATCTCTTCATAAAGTTTGACTGTTTTAAATAACTTCTTATTTGCTTTTACTCTAAATGATCATTAACATGTATTCAGAGTTGGACCTGTCACTGCACAGACAGACTTTGCATTCGTCATTTACATCACTATAGAAGATTAGTTCATTTTCTTGAACAAGATTCAGATTTAAAGTCTGTAAAATGTTATTTCATAGTTATTTCTGGTTTGTTCATCACATCAGAAATGAAAGGTCAAGTTGACCAGATCTAAAATATATCAAAACTTGCTAAACCTGTGAGACTCGAGACAAAGGACTAAGAAACATGATCCCCAGGACAAAAACAATACAGACTTAACCAGACTGTGAACCAGCGGCATTGGTGCAACCAGCTGGTTCATACTGACTGGTAACACGTTAAAACTACTGAACAACCATTATACCTGTACAACATACTGTACCTGAAACCCAATAAAACTGAGCATTGTGTCACACCAGATCATTTTTCTAGTGTAACCTAGTTCGAAAACAGATCTGCAAACTGAAAGTTATCAAGCCCACAAGCAACATTTTTTATGCTTCATACGTGTCTTGATGATTTGTTTACATTAAAAAGCAGGTCTTGCATCATTTCATTTCAAATCTAACATGAAAGTCGTTAAAAAAAAAAGAGACGCATTTTAAACAGCATTCCTCATTTCGACGTCACAAATAATTAATTATACAACCAATCCAAACCAAAAGCAAAGAGAGGTTGTTTGTTTATTCTGTGCTCTCCCTCAAAAAAAAAAAATCCAAAAAATATACTAAATGGAAGAAAATGTCTGATCTAAAGAGGGCCAATACACACACACACACACATCACAAACATATATAATACATACAACAATACAAACAAAAAATCAAAAATTTAGATTTGCTGTTAAAACATTTCAGAACACAGCTATGCACAAAACCAGACTGATGTAGCAGTATTTGTATACGTGTTTTTGTGGAAATTTCTTTATTTATAAATGCATCTTTTGCATGCTAATCTACTGTACTAAGCATTACAGTGTTGCTGTGCATTTAAAATGTGTGATTCATAAGCATTTCCATGCCACTTACAAAAGCCCTTTAGGGAACATTAGAGCTGCAATAAACCGCCTGGTGATGGACGCGAACGGTCCTGACAGCCCATAATTACAAGCAGGAAAAGTCATCATGACTGCCTCTGCAAACCAGCAGCGATGGACATGTACAGAATGATACACACACCTCGTGGTGGTAAGAAATGTGTCACTGGTAAGATTTTGCTGTATCATGCATCAACATATAGACCGCAGTATCAGCAGACAGGATGCTTTACTTTTTACATTTTTTTTTACTTGTAAGAGTGACAAAGGATGTTTCTAAAGAGAGGCTTTCAAAAGCATGCTATCTAAAGGGTGTTGTTTGCTCAGACCTGTACAACAGCATCAACAGGCTTTTCTTCTTCAGTGCAGAGCTGCTGTAAAAGTAGTGTGTCGCATGGGCAGGTCAGTCACTTTAGCCTGACAGCAAAGCATTCAAGGTTTTTGTGTTCGGTTTCTGCTGAAATCCCAAAGATTTCCTTATTTCGGTTAATGATTTGCATGACACTAAACCCCGTAACCAAGGTAAAATCACACTCGAGGGGGTGTGTGTTGGCAATTAAAACAACAGTACTCAATAACTAAATAGAAGTGTTAATGATTCAATCTCATGAAAACATGCTCAAACCTCCAAACGTGTTCAAAAGTAAAAACCTTGCCTGCATAAAGAAAGATGGGTGGATTCTTCTTACTGTAGTCAATATTTTTTTATTAAATACTTACATAAATTAAAAACAATAATTACTTTAATATGTAAATGTGTATTTTTTCCTATATTAATGTGAGGAATAGTAAGATTTTTTGCATTACAACAATAATGAGAATTTGGGGAGGAGGGGGTGCACAAAAAAAATATTTTCTAAAAGAAAATGGACTGTAGCATGAAATATGACCTAGACATGTTCCTGACCAGCTTTGTCAGACTAGTAATATAATAATAATAATAAATAATAATAATATAATAATAATAATAATAATCAAAAGTAGTAGAAAGACTGAAGGTAATTTTTTGTAGAACATGCTACTCCAATAATCTTTGTTTTATATAAAACTGTATAAAAAAAAAAGAAAGAAAGAAATTATAGTGTAATCATATATTAATTTGGTAAATAGTTTGGATTCACCAAATTAAAAATCAAGTATAAGTTACTTACACTGTGGACATGTTAATAGCAGCTATTTGAATAATTACTTATCTGGTTGAATGCTACATTCAAAAATATTAAAATAGCAGAGATAAATGTTATTGTTAATGCTCTTACATGTTTTTATATATATATAGATATAGAGAGAGAGAGAGAGAGAGAGAGAATAAAAAAGCATATATTAAAATATTCAAAGAAATGAAATAAAAAAATAATTAAAATATATAAAATTAACATTATCTTCGAATGTGGCACCACCAGAAAGAAAACTATTCTCTTTTATATTCTTGATTCAAGTGAGACTTTTACGGTGCCATTTTCACCTACTAAAACTTTTTAATTACTTTTCCAATTGAACAGATTCTATCTACACAACCGTCCTCAGCCGACCTCCTCGTTCTGGACAGAAAACCCTAGTTAGTGGGTATCGCTGCTGGAGATTCACGCAGCATGCTCTCAAGGGCACGGTGAAATCTGCAGACTGTTCTCGTCGCCAGGCATTCAGCTGCAGCGAAACACATGGATGCCCGTGGGGAGTGTGATAATGGGAGCAGCCCGGCAGAAGACGAGGGACAAGAAACCTCCAGAGAGCTACCGGGCATGTCTTATCTCTCTGTCTGCACCAGGACTCCTCTAATAGTCTAAGGCTGGGTTGATATATTAGTGTGCCAATGACAGAAAAATATGACATTTTGCTTTATCATTAACTCATGCCCAATAGAGCTGCATGCATCTGCATTTAAAACTTCAAAACACTTCCAATAAGGCTTTTTTTCCCCATCAGGTTGAGTCTATAGATGTTGGACCAGTCAGTCAAATTTCTGGCTTGGCAGATGGAACAGACTAAGCAAACATCTGGCATGTAAATCTGAGGGGTAAACAGGCAAGAAATGCAAAAGAGAAGCAGCAGCAGTGAGCTCTCATTCACGTGTTACGCTCCTCTGATTACAGGGTCACTAAAGGTGTTCGTAACGGCTGTGCCAATGATTCATATTGATCCTGGACACGAGTGAACAGCCTGTCGAGGGAAAAACCAGCATCATCTCAGTGAGAGACTGGGACTGGCTGCCAGGTGACTAATCTGCATGTTATTATCACTAGCAACAACTGTTACCAAGATAGAAACTAGCAGAGAAAAATGTGTAATCATTAACTAAAAAAAAAAAAAAAAGGGGTTTGTAAAGAATAGGGCTGTGCAATTAATCGCATGCAATTGTTATGTGCATCTCATCAGTAAAGCCAGTTCTAATCTCCATCACGTGCTATGTTCTCCGCTCACAAGCTATGCAATACGTGTGCAAAATCGCAGACAGAATCGCATTCAATTAACTGCACAGCCCTAGCAGAGAAAAAATAATAAATAAATAGATTATATATATATAGTATATATATATATATATTATATATATATATATATATATATATATATATATATATATATATATATAGTATATATAATATAATATATATATATATATATATATATAGATATATACCACACTATGCTCATCCAAGGCTGCATTTATTTGATTAAAAAAAAAAAAAAAAAAACTGAAATATTGTGAAAAATTATTACCAATTTGAAATAACTGAGTTCTATTTGAATATACTGTAAAATGTAATTTATTCCTGTGAATTGACGCTGAATTTTCAGCTTCATTACTCCAATCTTCAGTGTCACATGATCTTCAGAAATCATTCTAATATGCTGATTTCCTTCTCAAGAAACATTTCTGCTTATTATCAATGTTGAAAACAGTTGTGTGTGCTTCATATTTTTGTGAAAACCATGATGCATTTTTTATTTTCAGGATTCTTTGATGCATAGAAAGTTCAAAAGAACAGCATGTATTTGAATATATAAATCATTTTTCTAAACATTAGAAATGTCTTTACTTTTTATTTCTTAAGGATGCATTAAAATGTCAGTATACATTTCTTTAAAGAAAAATGAAAAAAAAAATCTTTAATATTAGTTAAGTTATAGAAAAAAAAAACTGTTATTCCATTGCTACAGCATGGTATTCAAAAGGGACTTTGACTGAGCTGAGCGAAGGGCAAAGGTCAAATCTTGGGTGTCTGCCAGAAAGGTTCAAATCAAACTGGTTTCCTTAATACTAATAAGATTTAATTAAACACAGAATACTAATTAACGAGTCCTGACCGCCATCAGCTGGTCAGAGGGAACATCCCATCAGATGGTTGATATTTGTTTGTATAAAAATTAATTAAGCTTTTCATGCATATGCATGAGCTACAAGTCCAACCGGCCCAACAGAAACTAAATCCTGCGGCTGAGATCTTCTAAAGGATCTACTTTAGGATTCGTTAAGGATCATCAAAGCATTTAGAGACCAGATCATTTGGATGTTAGCTGTTCTCTCTTCCACCTCTGTTTGCTCAGTGCCGTAATCCCGCCGAGCGCTAATCAGAGATCAAACTAACGAGAGTGAACTGTGGGTGACGGGGGTCCGACGAAAAACACTGATTCAAGCAGACAATACACCACAGCCTAAACCAGTTTCACCCTCTGAGGTCATGGGAGATTAGTTCAAACAGATCAATTTAGAGGTGACTTGTAACGGATCATTGAAACGAGAGGAAAACAGAATGAACAGTGGACGAAGAAGTCAGATAACCTTAAGATGAATTCTCTGAACGCTTTCTTTGGACATCTGGGCCTGTTGACTTATTTCCTCATTGTGACATTTACATAACGTGAGTCAATATTTAAATACTTCAGATACAACAGTGTTTGGTTGAAACTATGGCAGGGATTTTTTAATTATTTAATTTAATTTTTTAATTTAATTAAATTTAGCCAAACCCCTTTGACATTAAATCTCAGGGGGACTTTAACTGACGTTAACATTTCAGTAATTTAATAACAATACAATACAATTAATATTTATCAATTAATTAATTAATTAAATATTTATTTTATTTTTAGGATTTAATGAAATATTAGCTTTTCATCAACTCATAATCCCCCTAAATCCATCACAAACCTCAGTTTGTTGGAAACCCCTGTCTTAAATAAAAAGATACACTTCATTTGAAGCTTTCATTAAATGCATTCATCAACGAAAAATATGCTTGGTCGACTAATGCATTTTACAGGCATATTTTCTGCATAATCTCTCTATATGGTATTGAAGGGGCTGCTTTCCCAGCTATTATAGATGAAGATTTCCACATGGTCTCTTGCGGAGCGGCAACTTGCATTAGTGCTCTGCCAAAACAACACACAACACACCAAGAGCAATTCATGTAATCTGAATGACCACGTCTGACCAGGACTTCATCAGGACCGTTCTGATGATTTATTTTTATACACCCCATGTATCTGGATCTGTGTGCGTTCAATTTCCACCATGCCAATAGTGACACAAGCTATAAAGAGCCCCTACTATAAACTACTTCTTGCCGTCTTCGGGAGTGTGTGCCAAGGTCTCACAGCATGATGATGAGCATTTATTAATAATGAAACAGACTCTGAAACATGAATGTTTAACCCTGGCTAGAGGCGCCAATTCATTTGGACAGATGGATTGAGAGGTAAACACTATGAATAATAATGATACTGTTGACCAGCAGAGGAGCCAGACTGAACACAGTGTGTGAGACCCGACATACAGAACATGCAGAGGATTCGATTTAACAGCCACCTGACAAAGCCAAACGAAAAACAGATTCGGTCACAGACTAGGACAATAAAGTATGATTGACTGATTAATAAAATACATAATAAAGTCAAAGATAAAAACTATGAATCAAGTGAAAAAAATCACGGAAGGACAAGCAAAAAACTTAACAGGGAATAAGAACTAAAAATTCCTCAAGAAAAAAAAAAAAAAAAAAAAAAAACATAGTATGACTTCATAAGGTTTATAATAATAATATAATATAATAATATCATATATTGTAGTGCCATGAGTTTTTCTAGGACTAATTTATTATTGAAAGTTGTGCCTGCTATGAACTGTTCACAGGAAGAAAAAAAAAAGTATTATTTAAATAATTAATAATTAATTATAATTTTAAAAAAAAATAGCCACACGTGCTAGTGTAATGCTTCTAGGTAAAAAATATTGCCAGTGTATAATTACTTACATTTGTGTCTCATCCTCACATAAACCTAAGACTTTAGAGATTTCATTATATGTAATATCTTTGTTCGTGACACTTCTGGACTCATTTATGATTGACAGATGTGCTGCTATAGAGCAGTCCAGCAAAAGATCTGGATGAAGATCCAAAAAATTCAAAAAAAATGCATACACTGCATACAATACCATAAACACCATATAAAGATAAAATTAATGAATTTGTGGCTGAACTAAAGCTTTAAAAATGATAAAATAAAAATAAAACATAAGCGATCTTAACAGCCCACTGAAAATGATTTCCAGGGCACGCAAAAAACTTAGCTAATAATTACTTAAGTCTGTCTTTGTGTTTCAATCTTATTCTTCTGACCCCATAAATGTATTAATTCAGAAACACGTATATAGTGCATGAGTCTTCTATTATCTGGGCGATGAGTCCCTTCTTCTGGACTTAATTTATGATTGACCTTAGATGAACTATATGATTGCATGAGAAAAGACTTAATGTCCGGTTGGTGTAAGAATTTTTTTTTCAAACTAGAATCACATCTAATTCCTCAGAGTAGTAAAGTTTTGGGGAGATCGAACACAAGAGAGAAGTAAAATGACAGAACAGAAACAACATTTTAAAAAAAAAAAAACTTTGTCGTGAGCATTACAGATACATCTAAAACCACGCCTGACAATGATATACAAGCACTCGCTGCTGGTGAAGGAAGATTTGAGTACGTCACAAACAAGAACGGCTCGACTTTTCGCGGGAGCCGAGACACTGTTGTATCAAAAACTAAAACGGTTCACATCAGCTAATAAACTGAATCTCTTTGGGAAAAGAAAAGCCTTAGGCTTACTGCATCTCAACAGCTACCCGCGCCTTCTTAACCCTTCTTCTCCAACATCCGACCACATCCTCCTCGGGGGGGGTCGCCGATTCCTTCAATTTATGCAAGCTCACAGACGCGTACTGTCTCTGGCATTTCCCCAACAACGTCACCATTCCATTTCGCCATTCTGCATGTTTACACACATCGGAATCCGTTCCCACATTTTATGCTACTTTCCTAACGACGCCGAAACCTAGTCCCCCACCGCCTCTCATAAGTTTAAACACCTGATTTAGATACAATTAACCATACTTACAGCACCACACTCGCACTACAAAAACAGTAACAAGCCAGCATGACAAATACCAGCTTACAGCGTCAGCATGTATCACTGGAGCATTTCGACTCATTGACACCAGTGCCTCCGGTGCACGGCCGGCACTTCCTGCGAACACTTCTCTTGGTAGTCAGTAATTACTGTAATATATCAGTGGTGACGCTTCAGCTTGTCGCCTAATTGAATTGACACTGTGCAAATGTCAGGGTACCCATTCGAAAACAGGAAGCTAATGTAACCGAATCTCAAGGTTACCCACATAGTCTCAGGTCTCAGAGCTGGCGCATTGAATAACGCCAAGATAGCTGATTTGGCTAGCGACTGCTGCAACACAGCTTGACCAGGTCACTAGCCCATATGATCACGTAACATGTCAGTGCTTTGCCCTATGATAATGGACAGTTTCTTGATCCCAGTGTGTTATGAAAGCGCCATAACGTGTAGACCAGAACTTTGATGCCTCGACGCGGTCGCAAGCACCATAAATACTGTTCTAGATGGACTGTGCAAGTAAACTTTATTTTCCGTTCCACTTGTTTAAGAAAGGACTCAAAACATTTTCACTAGTGTAAAAATGACTCTACCCAGTGTGGAAGCAAAGGAGAAAAACTGCCTTCCTGGGAAGAGGGTATATCTTAAGGGTAATTAAGGAGATCATGCTCTTGGGCCTGAAGATTTCGATCGTCAGCCAGCGAAACGTCAGTATTACAACATAGTCACTCATATCAACTTCCAAACATAGATGTTACACACGACCACGAACACACACACGAAACAGGTGTATACATTATATACATTATGGTAACAATCTATATATACTATATAGATATACTAGTATATACATGAATATATCATACTATATACATATATATACATATATAGTAGTATATACCACATACATTATATATAGTCAAGTGATACATTCACACAGTGTACACACGACACATCCATATATATTGAGTATAATGTGCTTGGTGTGTAATATTTTATAATGAGTATAGATTCATCAAAAATGAACTTACTTTAGTGATGTGGTGTAATATTTCTGCTACTGATACATATGTAATCAACAGTTTTAATTTTTTTTTTTGTAAAGATGTTATCTGTTGGATTATATTCAGTGTATTATTTTTTAATTAAAAGTTATTAATATGAAAAATTTAATTAACTTCATGGTATTTTTTGAATTTTTATGGATTTGAAGTTGTTTAATTATAAACCAAAAGCTTATAATAATATTTTACTTACAAATATATATAGTGATCACACAAAATTAAGCAACTGAACATAAAATATAAAATACATATGTTATGATAGGCCTATGTATTTTTTGATATTATATTATTTGATATTCTAAATAAATATAAGACACTGACTGAATATAAAAAATAGAAAAACATTTCAAAACTATATTACATTTGTATCATACAGAAATATTATTCACAATAAAATAAAAGTTAGCAATAC
>NC_056612.1:27799121-27808250 GCF_018340385.1 Cyprinus carpio | reverse complement strand
GAGAGAGATATGATTTAAATTAATTTTATATTCAGTCCCTCGCCTTAATTATAAACTCAAGTTTAGAATTATTTTTACTTACAATACTAGTAGATCACCACAAAATAAGCAACGAAACCTTAAAATATAACTAAATAATTATGTTATGATCAGGACTATGGTATTTTTGGTATTATATTATTTGATATTCTGAATAAATCTAACGACAATGATTTTTCCCCTTATGTATATCAAACACTAAAAAATAAGAAACATTTCACAACAACTATATTACATTGTATCCTACCAGACAATATACCACCACAATAAAATAAAGTTCAATTTCTTACTATTTTTACTTAATATAAAAAATCACCACCTAAATACCGTTTTTTATATAAATTTGATAAATTTTTGCACAATACAAATACAAAAATAGCTTTTTTTTATAAACTACATTTTATAATAAGATATTATAGACATATTTTGAGGCATATTTTTCTTTTTATATAACAAATACATAACATATTTAATGCAGTCTGTTGTCTGTCAAAACTTCATTTATTGTTTTTGATTTTCTTACTACCGATAGCTGATGACACGAAAATATGATAAAAGCCATTTTTCTGCCAAACGATGAACTACATAAATCTTGTCAATTTCCTTATACCATATTATTATTTTTAATATTTAATTATGTGTGTACTATCGTCAGATGATCGATAGATAGATAGTAGTGGATAGATGGAATGCGCTTCGCACCCAACGGGATTCACTTTGTCACTGATGAATACAATAATGCACCATGCCAATACGCATCTATATATAACCAACATAATGCAAACATACCCCACCCGGTTTCGATGAGTTGTGAAGCCAGCAGGGAAACCCCTGTTTTTATTTTTATGAGCTTCAACAGGGGAGCATGACCGGTAACCTTTTATCTTATTAACCAATTTTAAGACATGGCCGGGAAGGGCTTTTTCCCTTGGACCTATGAGAGTGTGGATCGGCTGGTTCTACTTTTGCAGTCTGGGGCAACTGGACAACTTGGCGCTCGGAGCACTTTCCCTGACTTGGGAGCCCCATTGTCTGGGAGAGCCGGTGCCCACCGGAGCCCCAAACGAGGAGGAACATCTTGAGCTCCATGACAGCTGCGCGTTTCAGAACACCAGAGCAATCGAGTCTCTCCGGATTCACGAGTAGCGCGATATTATCTGACCAGGTCTGTCAGTTCTTTAGCTAGCTCTACGGTGAAGTTTGGGTTTAATCTACTGGGTAATCCCTGGATCATTTTCTGACTCTCTCCTAACTAAAATCTAAAAGGCTGTTGGGTTTCCTAACGTACTTACTGGCTTGAGAAAGCACTCTCCAGGTGAAGACACTGCAAACCAGGAAATATAAGCGGGTAAGTGTTGTATACACCTGCATAAGAAGCCGGAACTATAAGCGGGTAATTTATATATTCTCAACTCAAATATTCGGTGTGAGGGGATTCTCTCAAGGCATTATCATTCATTTTCTTCCATTATCACCACCAACCGCGTGGAAAGGACACTCAATGACACTTCTCATCGATCAAAATCAGTCCTCAAATCACGGTTTCCTCGTCTCTGTCGGTTTTATCTTCTGTTAGCATCGGAACCCGGTGTCCTGTCCCGATCCAAACGACACGGAAAAGTCGTTAGAACTAACGTACGGATGACTTTGCTGTATTCGCGCCAGCGTCACGCGACCTCCTCTGCGCTCCTTAGCGAACTTATACGGTGTATTTTAGCGCCAACACTAACCATTTCGCACTCACCGACTCCTTTTTTCATGTCTGCAGTGCGTGATGCTGAGTAAATATACGTACCGCTCTTAAAACACACCCTTTTGGGCAAGTCAATGGGAGGGGTCTCTTTATTGGACTGCAGCGACATCCAGTGGAGAGGAGGGGCGCTGGGGTTGCCAGATCACGTGTTTTCAAGCCGGGATTATATGAAACAATAATAATAATAAAAATATTAAATCTGTCTGTATTAACTCACACTCATTTAATTTCATAAATTGTAAATGAATGGGGATTGGTGCTGTCAAACTTGAAAATGAGAATTTTTAAAAAAAAAAACACCATTGTAGTCAATATTACCTCCATTACTCACACTTATTGTCATTACAGACCTGTATGACTTTCTCTCCTTAATGGAACACACACACACACACACACACACACACACACACACACACACACACACACACACAAAGGAGATAACACTCTTCCATTCTTACATTCAATGAAAGTAAATGGGGACTGGCTTTATCAAGTAAAAACATAATCATAGTAGTCAATTAAAAGCACTGTATGTCCTCCTCTGTATGTCTTTTGCTTATTAACAAAAAACAGACATTTAAGTCATTTTTCACATGAAATCTTGCCTTCTGCCATTGCTTTTAAATTAAATATGGCAATGCTGTTAGACGTTATAGATGTGAAAAATGTTGCATGTGTATTATTTGAATGTTTTTTTTTTCAGTAAATAACCATTTTGCTCATCACAAAAGCTTTCAGAAAGGTACTTTTGACTATTTTTTAAGGCCCTTTTTTGATAGCATTTTGAGCTTGAAGCGAGGTCCCCATTCAGTTTCGTTATATGACAAGGTGCCCGAAATCAGTCAGAAAGAGCTGTGTGTTGTTTTGCACATACAAAATTTGTTTATTGTCACAAGCTTCCAGAGACAACAACAACCTTGAATAAAAAGAAACTAAAAAAAAAACAGATGAATAAAACCACACTTTTTACACTATATATATATATATATATATATATATATATATATATATATATATATATATATATATATATATACAGTTTACTTCTCTTGATATTATTCGAAACCTGCATGTCACCTAAGTTGAATATGTATGGCATTTAGGCTGCATCTGGCAACAATGTTGATCAGGTTCTTTTATTGTACATTTTTTTATTTTGATGTCTGTATATTACTTCAATAAATGCTTTTAAAAAAGCCACTAAGCATGCGCAATCTGGAAATCACTTGTTTTTGAGTTGGTTTGTGTTGAGTTTTGGTATCGGTTTGATGCTTTCACGCATATCTGGCACCCCCGCTTGTCGTGACACGATGATTCAGTCAATTCAACGAACTCGTGGTTTATTGTTTTGTTCTCCTATCCATTGTTATCCTACACTAGTTGTGCTGTTTTCCAAGAATCGGTGAGGTTCCTCCTCGATCCTGTTTGTCCATCAGATCAATATCACAGTTTCACTGCACAGAGCCGCCTGTCCTTCAGTTTCAGCGCTGAAGGGGGACTCATTAGGATCCAGAAAACTGCAATGCAGCTCAGGCACACAGCCAGAAATGTGCATTTTGCGTCTAAATTACTGTTGTGGATTCTAAGTCATACTGACAAAGTGTTTTTAAATGGAAACCAGGTGAACTAGCACGCACCAAAATAGCCATGTGAGACCAACTAGTAGTTTCACAATCCCCTTGATGCTGACCCGACTGTCTAAGGGAACCAAGTAAACAACACAGATAAACACATAATCATGAGAAAGGAGAAGTTAAAATGACTCACTGGTGTACAAAAGATCTACTGTGTCATGCATTTACCTGCATTGTTTTTATTAGGCATCATTAGGACACAATTACTTTTTGGGCTTCCACGTGTAGCCCCATTCCACACAGATTGAATAATGAGCTGTCCGTCTCCTATCAGTACATAGCCTCGATCTCATGTTCTGTCTTTACAATGTTCTGTCTAAAACAATTAATATAGTGATAGGACTGCGATGCCAAGCTGCATCAAACACAGGACATAAATAGACACAAGCTGGAGTGGTCAGAGAAAAAACATGCAGATTTTATTGAGTCTTAAATGCATGCTGGGTTTATTTTTGTGACTTGATTATTATATTGAATTCAAAGTTTAAGAGGTCTTACATTGTGACCCAGAATGTCAAAGGAATGTCAAAACAATCCTAACCTTACATTACGGGCAAAACTGAACTATCTAATCGTTAACTAAAACCTTTTCCAAAACATTTTCATTATGTTTTAAAATAAAGTTAAAATAAGATCAAATAGAAAAATTTTACTGAAATATTAAACAAAATCAAAATCAATTTTTTTAAATATAAAATGAAATACGAAATGATATAAAAGTCAAAATATAACTTAATGTCATTCCTTGAAATAAAAAAATAATACCTTGAAGATTAAAAAATTAATATAAATAACACAGTTAAGACAAAAATATTATAAAATAAAACACTATAACTAGAAATAATATAGTAAAATATAAATATATATAAAAATACTTTTATTAAGGCCAACTTTTTTCATTCTGTTAGGTAAGTTAAAGTACTATAATAACTAAAAATAAACACTATAGAAACACTTTTGTTTTTTAAACGTAACTAAAAAAACTAATCAAAATGGGACAAACTAATTTAACGAAATAAAACGAAAAAACACAAATAAAAAACTAATCAAAATATGAATATACTATCATATATATATAGATTATATATAAATAATATATTATATATATATATATATCTAATGGCATTATCAGTAATTAAAATCTGTAGGTTGCACTTTTAGGTGGTGGAGAAGAGAAATAACAATATAGAGTAAAAGGAAGCTAAAAAGAAAAACAAACATGCAAATAAATAATCACATTGTCCCAGAACTTATAGTTAATAGCTGATATATTCAAATTTTTTTATTATAAATTACAAAGAAAGCCACTGGTTATAAAAACCATGTTTAGCTATACTTTGTATGCTGACGTTCCTGAGAAAAAAAAAGGCTTAAAATGTAGTATCCACAGTTTTGGGTGAATAACATAAAAAAAGTTGAGCACCCTGTCCTCGGAGTTTGCATTTTTGCATGATCATCATCTCAGGGACGCGAGAGAACGTGGAAAATGCAGAAGAAAACGCTTGTTGTCCACAGGCCTCCGATGTCTGAGAGAGAATGACAGGAACTGAACAAACATTCAGCGTGGACATCATGGAAACAGGTACAAACGCTGTCCACTGAAGGGCGGTACCTTTTCAAAGGCACACCTTTGTACCTAAAGAGTGCATATTGGTGCCTTGTGAAAGCAAATCAAAGTGTAGCATACACACCTTAAAAGGTACAAAAAAAAGGTACAAAAGGTACGTCCTGGTTGAAAAGGTACCTCCCAGTGACAGCTCATTATGTACCTTTTTTTTTTCGAGAGTGTATGAGGAACTTTCTGGGCCTGGTTACAGATCATCTTCCAGATGAATACTGATATTAGGTTTGTGGATTTTTCTTGACTGCTTTACTAATTATCGTCAGCATTAAAAGTGCTCGCCAGCTCACATGTCTATCAACAATACACAGGCAAATATATGTTTTTTGATCTTTTAAGCACTCATGTTTTGAAAGTGTGGTTAATCTTTTTTTTTCTTACTAAAGAACAAACACGTGTTCGACTCCTTGCAAGTACATTTACTGTAATTGTGAACAGCAAACACTTTAATTAAGCTAAAACACTCACAGTCAGAGCTTTAAACAATGACGGAACCTTTTCCTTCCTCGTGACCCTATTTTGAGTCAATGGTTGTTTTGAAGTGACTGTATTGTTTAAACCCCGCAAGTCATTTCTTGCAGTAACAACTGAAAGGTTTTACTTTCCTCCCCAATGCAGAACCAACCTACAGAAGAACCACGCGTCAAACATGCAGAAATGAAGGCATCACTCATAATTTCAGCACAAACACAGTTATTAATCTATATTAGGTCTCCTAAACTAGCTACTATTTCATCCTGCGATCAAAGTGAAGTGTTTTTGATGATACACTATGAAATAATACTATAGAGAATACTTTGAATATGTTCCAATGTAAACAAAAGACATTATATTCATGTTGTCAGGCTGTCGGGATATAACATCATAACTGCATATTGCATTGATGCCACATTTAATGACATTTAAACTTCTTCAAAAAACAGACCATACCTTTGTTTGTTCTACTAATATTTTTAAGTATGCAGAAACAGTATGCAGCATTCAATGATTAAATGGTTCAAATATTGTCACATAACCTCATCATGCTTCATGTTTAATTTGGTGAGTAAAATCTGGGTTATCATCTCAACAATACTATTTTTGCCATTTTAACCCTTGGCAAATCTGTTGACATTATGATCTACAAACCTGTTTGACCAAGTTTGTTTACCAAGTTTGTCTATCACAATGGACAATAGAACGTCACATTAAGCTGCATTGCAATGGTAGGCTACAGTATTTCATACGAGTGTGAATGAGCTTTGCTGTCATATTCCTTGCAATAAACTGCAGAATTCACATACTGTGCACAGTGTATAGTAAGTATAGGCATGGTAGTGCTATAGTCCATAGCAGAGACAATCTCTGAAAATAATTACACCACACACCTTCCAAAAACAAATAAAAAATCGTTGCCAAACTTTTTGAAAGTATGTCTTTGTAAGAATAAGTACAAAAAGTACCAAAATGTCATTTACAGAGCATACCCAATCAATGTACGCTAATGAAAAGTAATTCTCGGACTGCAATCCCGCAGTCAAAAACTGAAAAGAATAATTGCATAACACACACTGGTCCAGAAGCAATGCTGTGTGTGGGTGTGTGTTTGTGTGTGTGTAATGGTGATTTATATCTATCTCATCAACTCTCATCAACATCAGGTACTCAGAGGAATTCAGGATTTATTTTGTCCTCGCTGCATTCCGTTTAAGCAAGAGCTTGTGTTTTGGTCGGCATTGGTCCATAAACAGAGGTAGTGTGACTTCTTTTTGTGTAATATGGAAAACATGTTCATAAATAATGTGATGAACTCGTCTGTGGCTTCCTCTGCCAGAATGCTTGTGTAATTTTTTTTGTGTATGTCCCAACCATATAAATCCCCAAAATACCAGCTGAAGGTCAAAATGTTTTACAATATATATATAGAGAAGGCTCGTATGCTCATTCAAGGCTGCATTTATTTGATCAAATACAGAAAAAAAAGAGCATCTTGCAAAATGTTATTACAATATAAAATATTGTTTCCGAGTTTTAATATCCTTTCAAATATACTTTCTTTTCTGTGAGGCAAGCTGTTTTTAGCGCATTAACTCCATATAATGTATGTCACCTTATCCGTACCAAATTCATTCGATAGCGGATTTTTATTACAATTACATGTTGACAACGAGTTGTGGTGCCATATTTTTTTGGAAAACTGCTTAAATATTTTTTTTTCAGGATTCTTTGATGAATAAATAGGTAAAAAGAACAGCATTTATTCAAAATATAAATATTTTCTAACAATAGAAATCTTTGCTATCACTCTTTAACAGTTCAACATGTCCTTGCTGAATATAAGTTTTAATTTCTTTCAAAAAAAGAGAGAAAGAATAAAGATTTTTATTTTAGACTTTGAACTGGGTTTATATTTAGAAAGATGAGAACAGATTTTAAAATGAATGTGAGTAATTGACTGTGTGAATAATTTTTTTATATCTATAATAAAATAAAGATACAAAATTAACACATATAATTAAAAAATGAAAATATTTAAAATATGAAATTGTGAAAAAAATGAAACATATAATGTAATTATTTATAATATATTAAATAAAGACTTTCAAGTAAATTGTTAAAAAAATCACGGCAACAATAAAAAAATATAGACGATAGATAGATAGGATAGGAAGATAGATAGATAGATAAAAAAATAGAGACATGATAGATAGATAGATAGATAGATAGATAGATAGATAGATAGATAGATAGATAGATAGATGTTTGTATAGATAGATAGATAGTTGACATTTGGCCGCTAAATAATTGGCTCTAGTTAAATCAGTCAAACAAAATCACTTTGCTTTCTCTGATAGCCCTACAACCACATGTGCTCCAAACCACCATATATTCCTGTTACTGACTACTTAAGAAGTTTTACTAATAAAATGCACTTCTGAATCAGCAATAACTTGCTGTGAGCAGCTAAAAACCAAAGACAGCAGACGTGGCTCTGAACCTGTGGGGGTTTGGAGCTGAGGATCTGGTAGACTATAATGTGTAACTGTAGTTTGTTTGGTAACAGTTAGCAGAAAGTGTTTCTTTGTTCCAGGCAGTCGGCCTTCAGGGTGACCCGTAATACTCACCTTATAATGATGATAGATGCCTGAAACACATCTGGTTCTTCTGGAAAGGGGCGGGACAATCCTTTGAAGTCTGGAAAACATGCTGAAGGAGGGAGAAAGCTGCTCTGCTCCACTGTACTGTTCAGAGATATTCAGTCTTGTGTAAAAACATAGGGGCTTATTGCTTATATAAAAGAAACAGGGACAAAAATATGATCGAAAATACAGTACAAACTGTAAAATAATGAAATGTTATGACAAATTTAAAGATTGTATGGTAAAATGTAATTGTTTGCTGTGATCAAATCTGAATTTTCAGCATCATTACTCCAGTCTTAGTGTCACATGATCTTCAGAAATCATTCGAATACTGACTAACTGCGAAGAAAATAGTGCTCATTATTACCTGCTTGAAAACAGTATTTTTGTGGAAATTGTGATTATATATATATATCGATATAGATATAATAATTATATATATATATATATCTATATATATATAATATATATATAGTGATAATTATTTAAGGGAGTCAAAGTACAGCCCTTTTTATTAGAAATATAAATCTTTGTATCATTACAATGGTCTTCTGCTGTCCACCAAAAGGTCAATAAATGCGTCCGTAGCTGAAAAAAGAGGTAATTACTTAAATCTAATATATGATATAGACGTCGAGTTCAATCCGCAGCTCTGTATTTATACCCCATGAAAAACGACCCTACATTGCAAACATATTTGTTTTAAACAAAGAAATAAATATCTGTTTTGCGTTTTGAAGATTTCCACAGAGGACTTCCTGTTTAAGTCTGCAGTGCTCTTTAAAAATCATCTTGGGGTGAATTTAAAGAAAGTTATTATTCTATTAACTCACCATACACGCCATTTCAAACCATGTAAATGCTTGTTTTCAATTTTGGTCTTATTGATACAGCAGCAAAGGATATGAACAAGCAGTCATATGAGTCATCAGCATATATTCCCTACCAGCAGTCCTAACA
>NC_056612.1:27792746-27798993 GCF_018340385.1 Cyprinus carpio | reverse complement strand
GTCTTCGCTGTCACCAAAAGGTCAAATAAATGCGTCCTCGCTGAATAAAAGAGGTAATTACTTAATATAATATATTAATATAGAACATAGAGTCAATCACAGCTCTGTTTTATAATGCTGAAAAACTAACTAATTGCAAACATATTTAGTTTAAAAAAGGAAAATAAATATCTGTTTGCGTTTTTGAAGATGTCCACTAGAGGACCTTCCTGTTTAAGTCTGCAGATGATCTTTAAAAATCATCTTTGGGTGAATTTTAAAGAAATTATTATTCTATTTACTCACCATAACGCCATTTCAAACCAAAATGCTTGTTTTCATTTTGGTCTTATTGATAAAGACAGCAAAAAAGTATATTAAAAGCAGTCAATATGAGTCCATCATGCACTATATTCCGTCTCAGTTTGTGTGTTATATCTGGTTATGTTTATACCAGCACACTGAACACAGGACAGTAAAGTGTGCAGGTTTCTTACATGTCTGAACCGCTGTAAACACACTCCTGAGTCACTGCTGAGATGCACATATATAATTCACACGGGCAAAAGCGGCTCCTCCATATATTATTAAATGCAATAACCTCTCATTTAGAGCAGCAGCGAGGGCAGCGTGTAAAACAGAAGGTCCGCACTGTCAGGGATCTAAAAAAGAAAGTGCAAACGCAGCATGAGAACAGCTCGTATGCTCTTTCATTGTCCGGAACAATGATAACAATTAACCTTATAAGTGCATTTATAATCAACATTTCCTTTTTTTAATGAGCTTGTCCCAATGCATGATGGATACATGCAGCAGGCGACAGATTTCAGGTAAACAGAAAGGCAGCATCATTAGGATTCCTACCATTTGGACAGCCATATACGACACCTTCAAATGTTGCCTACGTAGGCAGCTCACTAGGCAGTCGGAGCCGAGCCTGTAAGCCGTCGAACATCACACGGATGTTTTCAATCAAACCGCTGCTGAGTGCCACCCGTGAAAGTGGCACCATGACGCCCACAAACGCCCGCCGTCACTGACTCCCCACATAAGAGATGCTCTCGGGCCACAGCTATAAACGGTGCGACCGCAATCTAAACACAGGCATCCTCTAAACATAGAACGGTAAAATAAAGATGCGGATTTCTATTTGTGGAGGTCGTGTGCTGAAGGGTGAGGCTGGCATTTATAGACGTGTTTTATATAGTTGAACACGGACAGCAGGGTCACTGTCTGCTGTTTATGAGAGCGCGTCTCACAGCGGCCTAGAGGAGCGAACTGTCTGCTGTTTATGGGTAACCCAAATACTAATGTAACACAGTAAAGGCCTGTCTCTGCGTTTTACAGTCTCAAACGGGCCAAGAGGCGAAAAGAGACTAAAGGTTAACATGAACTGAGGAACTGTTACTAATGTATTCATTAAACGTGGTTCATTCATGTGCAAGTTGAGCAACGAAGGACAATCGGTAGCCACATATGTGATTATTATTCCTTCACTCTCGTTTTACCATTATTAGGGAGAGTTCAATGTAACTGTAATCACCTATTGTTATATAAAACATACATTTACATTTATTTTTAAAAAAAACGAATCATGGAAAAAATATTTAATTAAATCCAGTTGTCAATGTTTTAATTATTAAAATATTTCTTAAATTATTATGTCTATAATAAAATCATGTATAAAATTATATATTGACATTTCAGTTATTAATACAAAGTATTTTAAAAATATTTAGATTAATTTATTTAGTTTAAAAAACTATTAAAATATAATTTAAATGAGCTTTTGTAATTGTTTTAAATATGAGAAAATTATTCATAAAATACATTAAATATATATTAAAATTGTTATAAATATATAAATACACGTATAATAAAATACATTAATCTAAAATATTTTTGGATATTATTTTGCATATTTGTGTGTATATATTATAAAACATTAACTCACAATATAATCTTTATATATATATAATTTAATAAAAATTAACTATTTATATTAAATATTAAGTTCAATGATTTAATAAAAAGTATTAAAAATATTTCAGTACATTTATTTATTTTTTAGTTTTAAAAACAAGCTATAGTTTGGACTTATTGTTGTTTCAGGAGGGTGAAGTGTCGTCATTTATGCACCAATAAACATCATCATGGTTTCACCTCAAAAATACAAAGGACTGATGATTCAAATACAGGAAGTCATAGTGCTGAATATGTGGGACATTGCCCGATTGGCGATCATTTATAACATTTATATTTACTGAAATTCAAGGAAAATGTGATCACGACTGATGTTTTCAGTGTGCCCCGCTGCAAATCAGTGAGAGTTGTGTTTTGTGGCACGTGCACAGAATGATCCCATGGATGTGGAGAAGAAATGGCTTGTGGGAAACAGCAACACTGTGGCAGACAAACTGACATAATTACTGGCATTAGAAGGCCTTGAACGGGCTCATGCGTGACCAAAACAGTGCAGGATAAACCTCCAGCTTCCTCACTGCATGTTATTAGGCCTAGATGCATGAAACATGCTTCTGAAGCACTATAGATGTGATAACTGACTGCCTCCAGTATTACAAAACAATGTACAGTACAACACTGTGAAAAATTCCAGGTGTTTTGAAATTGTATTGCGGCCATACATTTTTACATCCTAAACAATAATCAGTAATATTATTTATCTATATTATTTATTAACATGTAATATAAAAACACAATATAAAATAAAACATATATTTTATAATATAACTTCAAATTTAATACATAGGATAAATTAAATATAGAAATAATATTAAATATTTTTGACAACATTTATAAAATAATGCCAGAATTTTTTTGTTTTTTTAGGTAACTATCCCTTTAAATTTTGTGTGCATGAACTTTAGTGAAGGTAAGAATAATAAAAAAAAAAAGTTATATTGTGGGAAAAAGACTCTGATTTAGTTATCGCAAGCCATTATAGCACAATTATTAATAAAAATCAACAAATCTTTTTTGAATAGCCCTATAAATGTATTACGTACATATACAATAATGAATGAATGAATGAATAGTGTAATATAGTCATTATATAAAAATTATGAATTAAAATGAAATATTTTCTTGATAGCTCCGTTAATTTATTAAATCCATAAATAATCAATCAATGGCGCAATATAAAGTAATTATGGAAAAATTATAAATTAAAACCAGCAAATCTTTTAAGAATAGCCCCATAAATGTATATCACACCCAGACACAATAATTAATAAAATTAACAAATCTTTTCTGGATAGCCCTGAAAATGTATTACATCCATAAACAATAATCATTAATTAACGAACAAGCAAACAAATAAATAAAAACATGTAAAATCATTGCAGCAACATTATTAATTAAAATCAAAAAATGTTTTCCGAATAACCACAAAAAATTTCCTACATCCCTAAACAACCATCCTTATAAATATTTATTATATATTTATTTTAGTTTTTAAAACAGCTATATTTTGGACTATATTTTGTTGTTTCAGGAGGTGAAGTGTGTCATTTATGCACCAATAACATCATCATGGTTTTCAACTCAAACATACAAAGACTGATGATTTCAAATACAGAGTCATAGTGCTGAATATGTGGGAAATGGCCAGATTGGGATCATTTATACATTTATATTTACTGAAATCCAAGGAAAATGCTGATCACGACTGATGTTTCTCAGTGTGCACCGCTGCACATCAGTGAGAGTGTGTTTGTGGCATGTGCATCAGAATGAATGGATGTGAGAGAAGACATGGCTTGTGGGAACAGCAACACTGTGGCAGACAAACCTGACATAAATACTGCATTAGAAGGCCTCTGAACGGGCTCCTGCGTGACCAAATCAGTGCAGGACTCAACCTCCAGCTGCCTCACTGCATTTATTAGGCCTCTGATGCATGAAACATGCTTCTGAATGCACTTATTATATGTGATAACTGACTGCCTCCAGTATTCAATAACAATACAGTGCAACACTGTGAAAATCCAGTTGTTTTGAATTGTATTGGGCCATACATTTTTACATCCTAAACAATAATCAGTAATATTATTTATCTATATTATTTATTAACATGTAATATAAAAACACAATATAAAATAAAACATATATTTTATAATATAACTTCAAATTTAATACATAGGATAAATTAAATATAGAAATAATATTAAATATTTTTGACAACATTTATAAAATAATGCCAGAATTTTTTTGTTTTTTTAGGTAACTATCCCTTTAAATTTTGTGTGCATGAACTTTAGTGAAGGTAAGAATAATAAAAAAAAAAAGTTATATTGTGGGAAAAAGACTCTGATTTAGTTATCGCAAGCAATTATAGCAAATTATTAATCAAAAATCAACAGATCTTTTGTTGAATAGCCCTATAATGTATTACGTACATATCAATACTGAATGAATGAATGAATAGTGTTAGTATAGGTAATTATATAAAAATTATGAATTAAATATGAAACTTTTTTTGATAAAAGGGAGCTAAACCCGTTAATTTATTAAATCCATAAATAATCAATCAATGGCGCAATATAAAAAAGTAATTATACGGAAAAATCTTATAAATTAAACCAGCAATCTTTTAAGAATAGCCCCATAAATGTATATCAACACAGACACAATAATTAATAAAATTAACAAATCTTTTCTGGGCTAGCCCTGAAAATGTATTACATCCCAAAACAAGTAATCCATTAATTACGAACAAAGACAAAAAAATAAATAAAAACATGTAAAATCAGTGCAAGCAACATTATTAATTAAAATAAAAAAAGTTTTCCGAATAACACAAAAAATTTCCTCATCCTAAAACAACCATCCTTATAATATTATTATATATAGTATATATTATAACAGATATCGTTATAGCATTTATCATAAATAAATATTATAATACAAAGTATATAATATTATTATACATTTATTTTTTTTATTTATAGATAAATATGAATTTATTGTCACTTGCAAATTTTCACGAAACACAAAAATTATACTATAACAATTTATAACCTCTCTAAAAAATAAATAAAAAATTACTAAATAGTATAAGAAAATCTTTGGCAACATGCCAAAAATTTAATTTATATTTAATTTAAAAAAGTATGTAAAATAAAAAAAGCCTCTCTGTATCTTTGCAGTTTTATATTATTATCGAATATTATATTATATATATATATATATATATATATATATATATATATATATATATATTAAATGACTATATATAATATATATATATTCTATCAAACTAAAAAAACAAAACTAAAATGCACATAACGCGAAAAAGTGAAGTATGTCACTAATCTAGGATTACAGACTTAATGGGTGAAAACTGCGGTCCTTTAAATGAAGGGAAACCCCTGCTACAGTGAGACCAAGAGACATAATGAGAGAAAACAAGAGCGACGGCTGGAGTTTGTGGGGAAAATGAAAGTGCTAAGGGAAATTTGGCAGGAATGAGGACACACTCACAGAGGGACATGTGCTGTCGCATGTGGTCAAAACCAAGCTATGAGTAAAAACACTGTCCTGAGAACAGCTGTGCGTCTCACACCCAGTCTGTCTGTCATCACAACGGAGGAGTGGATCGACCTCAAACCCCCCCCTCGAATTCAGATTCCAGCCCAAAACATCATATTCTCAGGTCCATCTGAAGCTCACAACGAATGCATTGTTCCGGACGAGACCTCAAAGAAGATTAAAGCACAGTCTCTCTAGATGACTGCCATTTCCCAACGACCTGAGACACACAACCTGATGAAGTTATTCAGATGTGGCTGAGAGCGCAGACAAGTACAATTGGCCTCCGTTGCACTTTTGTGCGGCTATAAAACAGATCTGTATTGTTTGGTAGGAAAATGTGAAGTGTTGTGAGCTGACGTCAACTCCTGAAGAGTGGGAGACTGAGGCTTTTGTCATCGTGTTTGTTTGTGTCTGTGTTTGTGTGCTAGAAGACAAAGACAAACAAGTACTTGTGCATTACAGTCCGACTGGGGTCACGTTTTAA
Organism: Cyprinus carpio; assembly: GCF_018340385.1. Taxonomy (NCBI): domain Eukaryota; kingdom Metazoa; phylum Chordata; class Actinopteri; order Cypriniformes; family Cyprinidae; genus Cyprinus; species Cyprinus carpio. The sequence continues at coordinate 27,792,977 of NC_056612.1, read as the reverse complement.
GCATTTAAAGAAACAAATCTTCAGCAACATACTGGAGACAAGCTTAACCTGTTTATAGCTGCTACCAATAACATTGTTTTGAGGAATAATTCACCCCAAAATTTACAATTGTTGAAACTTTACTCACTCTCCAAGATGTAGATGAGTTTGTTTCTTCATCAGGTTTGTAGAAATGTAGCATCACATCACTTGCTCAGCAATGGATGCTCTGCAGTGAATGGGTGCCGTCAG
>NC_056612.1:27790144-27792473 GCF_018340385.1 Cyprinus carpio | reverse complement strand
AGCTTAACCCGTTTATAAGGCCAAGCTACCAATAACATTGTTTTGAGGAATAATTCACCCCCAAAATTTACAATTGTTGAACTTTACTCACTTCCAAGATGTGGTAGATGAGTTTGTTTCTTCATCAGATTTGTAGAAATGTAGCATCACATCACTCTTGCTCAGCAATGGATGCCTGCAGTGAATGGCCGCCAGAATGAGGGTCCAAAACAGCTGATAAAAACATCACAATAATCCACAGCACTCCAGTCCAGTGAGTGTTTGTTAGAAACAACCATCATTATATTAAAAATGTTTTAATATTTTAATATACTATTATATAGTATGTAATATATAAGAATTAATATATAAAAATATATATTTTTTATAAAAAATATTTTGTATTTGTTTGTTTTTTTACATTTATTTTATATCATCGTTTTATTTTTCCGCTAAAAAATTAATGGTTAAATATATATAAAGTATTATTAAGATAGATTTAATTTATGATATTTTTCATTAATTTATTTATATATACTTTCATTTATTAAAGGAAATATAAACATATAAAAACAATAATAAAAGTTTAATAAATGCATGATATTTCCAAAGTTACTAAACAATCCTATTAAATAATTGTGATCTCAGCACAGTTATATTTATAAACATTTTTATTATTTATTTTTCAGTTACAGTTTAAGGTAACCGCAATTAAAAAACATTTTTAAGTCCAACAATTGCATCATCGTTCTATATATATATATATATATATATTATGATATTATATTTATTTTATTATTTGTTTTTCAGTTCAAGGAAATGTTAAGTTCAAAGAAATCATTGCTTGATGTTTCAAGATGAGTAAATCAATGAGTTGCCATAATCGGGCAGCCCTGAAATAGTGAATGTGCTGTTAACAGCGTTCAGGCTGATGTTGATTGAGTCAGCACCTCGTTAGTGTGCATTCATCAACTGATGGCCCCTGCAACATTAACTACCCTAAAGACAGTTTTATGCATCTCTTTCAAAGAGTCGCATGCAGGGCAGCAGAGACGCCGAGCATGCCTCATGTTGGTCGCCACTGCCGGATAAAATACTCCCAAAATAATTTATTCAAGGATTCCTTTCTAGTCACATTTCCACCTAGAGCCAAGGAAAATTATATTTATAGCTGGAGTGAGTGACGGTGTCACTATTAACTTCAGCCTGAAATCTCTTTAGCTTGCTTTTTAAAATACAGAGATGTCCAACAACATATAGGAAAGAAAGCTCAGAGTGATTCTCTTTAGCATCTCAATTGTTTCTCCTAAACAGCAATGCAATGAAATGACTGAAAATACAGGCGCGGAATCTGTCCCTCTGTAGTTTCCACAAGTCTCTGTGTGGGTACACTGGCAAACAAGTGCATGAATCTTCCCTGAGAAGAGACACAAAACAAAGCAACTCACATCAAAGTCTGACTTGTATTATAATTACGTCCATAAGCTTTTGTAGAAATTTAGATTAACTCATTAATCTGTTCGTGCATTAATCTGACTGTTCATATTTAAGGAGATAACTATATAATTTCTTTGGACATCATTTGTTTCATCAAAAAAAAAAGAAAAAAAACATAAATAAATTATAGTAATAATATACACAAAAAATAAGCATTGGTTCGAGACATGTGAAAAGTAACTTTTGATGTAGATGAAGTCATCTACACTGCATATTTTGGCTTCAGAGCCTATGAGTTTTCAAAGTGTAAAATGAAAGTTTGATCTGATGCCATTACCAAAGCCACCTCTTCAGTAAACTTAGAAGTGCATGAGCCTACATGGACCAATTTATGGTTCATTTTATGGTGCTTTTGGAGTGTGAGCAGACAAGGTCCGGAGCTGAAAACAGCAGATCAGAGGGCTGCAGTGGAGTTCGAGCTTCTCCCCAGTGGGAGCGTGGCTCCAGACCCATAAAAACCTAATAAGAGAGTCGGGCGGTCTTCAGAGCCTCCCCTCTCAAAGACGCTGAGAGGAACCGCCGGAGAGACACTACATTAAGAGGGAAAGCCTCAGGGACTAAACAGAGAGCAGAGGAAGGGACAGTCCAGCACAAAGAAAACCCCTGCATTTCCCTTTCCCTCCGCCTTATCTTCCCTTCATCCCTCGCTCATTGTTCCTCCCTGTTATTGTGCTTGTGCTGATGCAGCTGTGAACCTCTAACACACTCCACGTGTGATCGAGAAGCAGTCTGCTCAGAGAAGCAGCATTTATGGAGCTCTTCTTGAGGTTTGTGTTACAAAAACGTGAAAAAACTCACAGCCAGCTTTATCATGTCATTGTTCTTAAAGGAATAGTTTTATTTAATATATTTA